>NC_059266.1:2815538-2885538 GCF_017591435.1 Portunus trituberculatus | reverse complement strand
TACCTGAGCGAACCGAAAGAAAAAAAAAACATGGACTCTCATTTTGTGCATCCCTCGATTTTTGTGCAAAACCCTTTCACTAAACCTGTTAAAAAGATTAAACATTTTTGTACTCGTATCATAAAAAAAAATCGTGACAAATATAAATTCACGGAAGGAAACACCGGAATTAGAAAGGAAATAAAAAGAAGAAAAAAGTACAAACAAACATACAATTAAAAATTAAGATTTCATAAGACGAATTTGATTATTCCATCAATATCACAAATCATCGTTCCAACTCGGCGCCATTTTCTCTCCCTCCTCCTCCTCCTCCTCCTTCTCCTTCTCCTTCTCCTCCTCCTCCTCCTCCTCCTCCTCCTCCTCCTCTTTTTCCTCCTCTTTCTCCTCCTCCTCCTCCTCCTCCTCCTCCTACTCCTCCTCCTCCTCCTCTTTCTCTTCCTCCTCCTCTTCCTTCTCCCACTCCCAGTTCTGCAATTTCGCATCTTAAGAGAGTTGAAAATTAGCTGCTGATTTTCCTCTCTCCTCCATCCAGACCCGCCATCTTGGATTTCATGGCAGGCGTGAAAGATACCAATAAACTGGAGCATTCACCCAGAGTCCTTCTCCTGTGCTCCCTTAATCATCTCCACTTCTCTTCTTTGATGGCTTATTCCTTAACTCACTCTTAGATCTTTCTCTTGCCCTCCGTTCCAAGCTGAGTCTATACTTGGATCTACATTGTTTCTTTATTTTCTATATATTTTTTTCGTCACCTCGTCATCGTCCCGTTACTCTCTTTTTTATCGCTCACTCTCTTTAATTCACTCTGGGATTTTACTCTTCGTCTTGGCTTGATTAATCATTTAACTTGCTTCTATTTGGCTTCCTGTTTTTTTTTTTTTTTCGTCACCTCTTCTTTTTCATCATTCCCCTTTTAGCATTTTCTTTTCTATTTTTTTTCTCTGGCTTTTATCTTCTTCGCTTTCATATTTTTTTCTTCCTAACCTCTTCCCTGTGCTCCTCCTCCTTCTCTTTACTTTTATGTTCATCTGATCTTTGTTTTCCTCTTGTTTTGCATTCTTCTTAGACTTTTTTCGTATCCTTCTCATTACGTTACCTTATCTCGCTCTTCAACTTCTCCTTTCCATCTATTTTACCTGCCTCCTCCTCCTCCTCCTCCTCCTCCTCCTCCTCCTCCTCCTCCTCCTCCTCCTCCTCCTCCTCCTCCTCCTCCTCCTCCTCCTCCTCCTCCTCCTCCTCCTCCTCCTCCTCCTCCTCCTCCTCTTCCTCCTCGACTTCTTTCTCTAACATCTCCTATTCATCTCCCCGTCCTCATCCTTCCCAGCGACGCTTCGATAATTGCCTAATCTGAGACTATGTGCTGGCAAATTCACCCCAAATTATGGATATTAGACGACATAATTAAGAGAAAAATAATCATCAACATCGTCTTCCTTCCTTCATGCTGCTGGTGGCTGGGAGGTATTGGTGCTGGGTTGTGTGCGGACGTATTGACAAGGGGTGGTTGGTGGTGATCGGGGTTAGGGTTGATTGGTAAAGGGATGAAGGGTATAAGAAGGGTAAGGATATGAATGTTAATGTTTTGGTGGTGGTGTGTGCTTCTGTGGTGCGTGAGGCGATGTTTGGCTATGTTTCATCTGACTTCTGTGATTTTTAGTTTTGATTAATCCTATTTTGCTATCCCAGTTGTCTGTATATTTGTTTTTTACACGTAATAGTGAGGATATGGTCTTTCGTGGGGTGTTATTAGACATGAAACCAGGTTCGAAGCCCTCTTACATTGCTTTCGTTGTTGTTTATGTTTCGTTAATAAGAGTTTAATGTCCTGCTATCGACGTTTCCCTTTTCTTTATGGTGGCACGTGAGGGGATAAGATCTCATGCTGTATTAGTTGTGCAAGTTGGAATATATATTATGTTTTATTTATTCTGTTCATGTATTATTGATATAGTTTAGTTTCATTTTATCGATTCTTTTAATTTGATTGGTGAGGGAACAGCTATGCATTGTAGTGATGGGTCGAGACGATATCACGTTCTATCTCTTCTGCCAGGTGTGATTCTTTAACTTCTTTGATGAATACAGTGTGTGTGTGTGTGTGTGTGTGTGTGTATTTTCATTAGCTTTTTTCTGCATGAAATTTGGGTATAGATGAGATGGTCGGGTGTCATGTATTGTTGGTACTTGTGGTAAGATAAAATCAAGTTAACCTTCATCTGACTTTTTAAAATCTTGCTGTTATTTGCTTTGCATGTGTTTGATGTTTCCTTTTTCGGTGTACTGCTTGGTTATAAGGTGACGAGATAACTCTGTGTACCACTGTAGTGCGGGTAGGGGAAACGAGAGGAAGTTGAACTCTTTGTGATACCTTCATTTTTCCCCTGTTTGATTAATTAATTTGGTGACATTACCTCTGACCTTTCTCTTTATATTTCATGTGCTATGCTATCAAGTTCAACTCCTGAAAACTTTTGCACTTGTTTAAGATCATCTTTCATTAACCACACACTACTCTGATATAGTTGCTTTCGTTATATAAGCAAGACACTGGAAACTTCTTTTAATCCTTATTTTAATTGTTGTATATGATTGTAAAGAGATTGTGTATTGTGCCTGTATTGCTGTGAATTGTTGGATGCACCAGTGAAAAGGGATAATCATGATGTGTTGTGCTTCTTTAAGTCTATTTCTCTTGGGTGTCATGCTGGTGAGGAAATCATTGTAAAGTCAGAAGTTGTTGTTGTGTTGGTTAAGTAGTATCAAAGTAAGCTCCTGCCTTGTTCTTGTTTAATTAATATGAGTGTGGCTTTATTCCTTCTCTTCGTCTTCGCATTCAAGATGACATAAAGAACAGGTAGTAAACTGGAATTAAATGCAGTTGTATTATTTCTTTTCTTGCTTTGTTAATATGAGTGTGATTTCATTCCACCTCTTCGTCTTTGTATTCACGTTCACATAAAAAGCAGGTAGAAGAATGGGATTAAGTGCAGTTTTCTCACCATTTTTTTTTTATTCTTCTTTGTTGATGGAAGTTTTCTTTTTCTTTATATCGTATTGAGATGTGTGTTCTAAATTTCTTTCTATTCTTTACCTCGCCGGCTCTGTGATCTTTACCATTAAAAATGTTAGAGTTCTTATCATTATTTTTCGACTTTGATTCAATTACTGTACTATATTTTAGCATTATAATCAATCAACCCTAAAAGAACAACATTATACAGTCAATCTCGCGTCATTTTCTTTGATTATACTAATACACACAAAAAAACATTTGATTTGTTTTCTTTTATTTTTTTATTTTATTTTTGGCTTGTTTATATCCCTGGCTTCATTACATTCCTTTTCCCTCCCATAGGCAGAGCTGTGTTTCCGCGCTATAGAAAATGAGGCAACACAATAATTGACACTTTCATCACAGCGGGTATCGTTTTTACTTTGGTCATCCACCTAACTTTTGCTGTGTTAACTGAACTCATGAATTTCACAAAACGTTCATTAAAATACCAGGTAGCCACGATAAACAATGAGGGAAACAAGTACACACACACACACACACACACACACACACACACACACACACACACACACACACACACACACACACACACACACACACACACACACACACACGCTTATAATCACAAAATACACAAGCTTTAAAAAAAAAAGTTGAGATAAAATACGCACTGACACAAAACCGCGAGCGAGCACACACACACACACACACACACACACACACACACACACACACACACACACACACACACACACACACACACACACACACACACACACACACACACACACACACACACACACACACACACACACACAGAGAGAGAGAGAGAGAGAGAGAGAGAGAGCATTAGCATTAACAGTGAATGATGAGCTATGCAGGTCGTGTGTTGTGAAATGTGTTTGACAGATACGGCCCACCCTGCTCCGACGAACCGCGTGTCCCAACATACAACTATTGATAATACTAGTGTTGCTTGTATTATCAATATTCTCTCTCTCTCTCTCTCTCTCTCTCTCTCTCTCTCTCTCTCTCTCTCTCTCTCTCTCTCTCTCTCTCTCTCTCTCTCTCTCTCTCTCTCTCTCGTTGCAGTTGGTAAAATTAACTTTATATTTGTGTGTATTATCATTGTTTTTTGGTGGTTGTTGTTTGCTCTTTTTTTTTTCTTCTTTACTTATTTATGTTGATCTTGTTATGGTCCAATAGTTTGATGATTTTGTGGATGTTATTATCAAAATTAGTCATTGATATTCAGATTTGCTTTCTGTGTTTATCTCCTGCATAATTACTGCTTCCGGGTGAGTCACACACACACACACACACACACACACACACACACACACACACACACACACACACACACACACACACACACACACACACACTGGTTATGGAATGGAGATAAGTAAATAAACAGATATATCTCCACTGGCTAACCCTCTGCAACATTCCATTAAATGCTTAGTTGCAGGACAGTTTAGTTAAAGGTATTTTTGGAGTTTTGTGTGAGTGAGCTTTTATTGGCTTTTATATTGTGGTTATTGTCACTGTGCTTGGTGGCAAGGAAATTGTTAGTTCTGCAGTGTGGTGTGTGTGTGTGTGTGTGTGTGTGTGTGTGAGAGAGAGAGAGAGAGAGAGAGAGAGAGAGAGAGAGAGAGAGAGAGAGAGAGAGAGAGAGAGAACTTTATCCCTTCCCTACTTTCCTAATTACGCGCCCATTTAGATTTTAAAATACTAGGGATGTAAAAAAGATAAAAAAAAGATGGCGGAAAAAACGTACATTCAAATATACCTTTATATCCAAGTTACAAATATGTCGATAATTAGTGAAATTGGATTTGAAAATGTGTGTGTGTGTGTGTGTGTGTGTGTGTGTGTGTGTGTGTGTGTGTGTGTGTGTGTGTGTGCGCACGCGTACGTGTCTTTGGCTGTCTTTCAATCTCCGTCTTTATTAGTTTACTGCCTCTCCAATTAAACCATAACTCACTTTATGTTTGACTTTCTGTATCTCTCTCTCTCTCTCTCTCTCTCTCTCTCTCTCTCTCTCTCTCTCTCTCTCTCTCTCTCTCTCTCTCTCTCTCTCTCTCTCTCTCTCTCTCTCTCTCTCTCCCCATCTTTCTGTCTGTCAAAAGGGAAGCCAGCGGTCTCTTTCCATTCTTACTTTCACAATTTCTCCACAAAATCAACTTTTGCACTTACCTCTCCCTCTCCATCCTCTACTCCTCTCCTTCCCTCACTCCCTTCTCTTTTTCTCTCCCATATTTCTTCCTCTCCCTTTTCTCTTCCTCCTCTGTATACCATTTCTTCCCGTTACTTTTCCGATGAACTTTTGCCTCTTCCCTTGGGCTGTTTCCTTAACTCTTCATCTTGCTGCTGAGAGGGAAAAAATACTAAAGATAAAGTTAGTTTCCTTAGTTTCCTCTCAGTCATGGCGGATATTTATATTTGATTTACGAGGAGGGGGAAAAACACATGTGGATTTTTTTGGATTCTGAAAGCTTGTGTTAGTGAAGGGTGTGTGCGTGTGTGTGTGTGTGTGTGTGTGTGTGTGTGTGTGTGTGTGTGTGTGTGTGTTTGTTTGTGTCGTGGTTTCTGAAGAGTGTGAAGAAAAAAAGGTCATTCATTTGTTTGTAGGTTTTTTTTTTGTATTTATCTATTTATCTATTTAGTTATCCATTTATCCCTTTGTGAATGTCTTTTTATTTCATTTATTTACATTAATATTATTATTGTTCTTTATTGGTATTTTTATCATGGTATTAGAGTCTTTATTTCATTGTTTTTATGTGTTTCTTTTTTCTTTATAAAATGTTGTTTTTCTCGAATATTTGACCGCATCATTTTTTCCTGCATGAAAAATAAATGCCATCTCATATAAGATTCATGCTGCCTTCGTTTTCACAGCAATATTCATCTTTATGTCATTTTGGACAAGTATTCATTTGCTTTCAACTTTCCTTCTATCATCTTCCTTTTCTTTATCATTTTTTTTTTACAACTATATATCTGTGCAACTTTTTCTTTGTCTTCTTTCCACTTTTTTCATCTTTTTCCTACACACTTCTTTGTGATTTAATGCAATCTGCGCCTGTCACTTTCTTTTCACTTGTTTTTCTTTTTTTTTTTATTCTGTATATCCTTTTTTTTCTTTTTCATTCTTCCTCTTTCTATTTTGCATTCCCTCCTTTCTTTTTCTTTCTAACCTTTTTTTCAATATTTTGTCTTTGCGTGGTGTGCAAGAGAGAGAGAGAGAGAGAGAGAGAGAGAGAGAGAGAGAGAGAGAGAGAGAGAGAGAGAGAGAGAGAGAGAGAGAGAGAGAGAGAGACAGACAGACAGACAGACGGACCGACAGACATATTGACACACACACACACACACACACACACACACACACACACACACACACACACACACACACACACACACACACACACACACACACACACACACACACACACACAGAGAGAGAGAGAGAGAGAGAGAGAGAGAGAGAGAGAGAGAGAGAGAGAGAGAGAGAGAGAATGGGGGTGACAAATATACATAAATCACCTGTTTATCTTACATAATTATAATCGAGATCGCATTAATTATCTTCGAAATCATCTACCCAGAGAGAGAGAGAGAGAGAGAGAGAGAGAGAGAGAGAGAGAGAGCACCAGAAAAACACCATCAAATCAACCACAGCTATTCACACACCTCATCATATTTACTCACTTTCCCAATCAAACATTACCTGAACCCCTTTACCTTACTCAAATGCATCCCCACCGCACTCCACCGCACCCTACCGTACCGTACCACACGCTGCCTAAACTCTATTACCGCCTCATCACGTTGCACAATGAAATGACCTGGAAATCCGATAAAACCCCTGAACGTGATACTGGATCCGCCCTATAGAGGATCCCGGTGTAAATAAGGTCTGATTTATCGCCGCTCTCGATCCTCAAGTATTTGTTTGCCCAGCTCGGGTCGTGGTGGTGGTGTTAGTAGTGGTGGTGGTGGTAGTGGTGTGGGGGGATGGTTGTGGTGGTCGTAGTTGTAGTAATTATTATTATTTGTATTATTATTATTATTAGTCGTAGTAGTAGTAGTAGTAGTAGTAGTAGTAGTAGTAGTAGTAATACCAAAAATATACGAATGAAGACAAACAAACAGCCATACAGACAGACGGACAAACAACGCATACTATATAGGTCAACCCACTTGGGACATAATTATATTTTCCTGAAAGTGAATTTGAAAGCAGATCAATGTCAAAGGAAAATTAACTGGACGAAATACCAAAAAAGTTACTAACAATATAAAGCACTCCCGATAAATGGAAAATTGTGTGAACTCTGAAAAGAAAATAAAAAACCGTTGAGTCCTAAGTTATCGGATTATTATTATTTTTTTTCTAGATTTTATCAAGTGAATGTTGTGAGTTAATCGTTCCGTCTTTCAGTTCATCTCTATCTGTGTGTCTGTCTGTGTGCCCGTGTCTTTTCTCGCTTTAAGGGAATCGGCAGTGGAAGTTAACCAAATGAAGGTCGTTAGTGGTCAGGTAATCGAGTTAAAATTGATTAGCACTCGTCCACCTGTTTTTAGAGCCGCTTTGTTCCTTGTTTTGGCTGGTCACTGAAGGAAAGATGAAGTAGTGTGAGGTGAAAACAGAAGGTACAGATAAAAACTCATATGATGTCCAAGTATCGTGGAGCAAAAAGTGTAAGAATGTGGAAGATAGAAATTATGGTTAACATAAAAAAAATAAAGAATGTTATACAGAATTGAATTTGGAGAATAGTTTAAGCTGTAAAGAAAAAAATAAAGAAGAAAATATATGCAAAAATAGATGAAATACTGAAGAAAATGTTGGAAAGAGATGAATGACGTAAATAAATATTATAGAAAAGATATATACAGATTGAGGAACAGAAATAAAAAAAGAAACATAAACAACAAATGAGTAGCAAGAGATGAAGGAGATAAAGGCCGGACAAAGGCAGTACACGAGGCAAAATACAACAGAGAAAGAAGTTAAACAACAGTAAAGAAGAGAAGGAAGGAGACAAAGAGGGAGATAAAGAGGGGAGAAAACAAGTTCCCAGACGCAATCCTTCTCAATCGTCGCTGCACCACATAATTTGCTTCGCCGAATCCGGTTAATTCACTCCTTTAGATCCGGGTATTTACTTTATCCGAAGGTAGGGGAGGGACAGAGGCAGGCCTGATGAGGAGGGAAGAAGAGAGGGAGAAGCAGAGGTCGAACAAGGGAAGGGAGATGGAAGAATTAGCTTGGGAATAAATGGAGATGTTTAAGGAAAGAGAGGGCAGAAGTTAATGTGATTGGAAAAGTGATGAATAAGGCAGAATTACCATAGCATAACAGAAAATAAGTTAAAAGGGTTTTCATTTTTACGTTTTGATTAAAAGGCATATACTCGTATTGTGGAAAGAAACACACCTTGTAAAAAAACAAAAATAAAAAGAGGTACGTATGTTGGTGAGGGTCTTCCTTTTGTATCCTTTTGTAGTTGTACGTCAGAAGGGCTGAAAAAAAAAGTGCAGATGAATAATAATGTACTACAAGACTAGATACGAAAATTTAAAAAAGATTATAATGTAAAAATTAATGAGAGTGGGCCTTTTATCGTTTATATTGCCCTTGGCTAGCTTTCCCCTCTTACATAATCACACACACACACACACACACACACACACACAGAGAGAGAGAGAGAGAGAGAGAGAGAGAGAGAGAGAGAGCATATGAAAAAAAAAAAAATCCACGAGACATGCAACACTGAACTAAAACACACATACACAAACTAGTTCACCACCAAACGCACAAACACACTACTAAAGTAACAAGAAAAAAAAGAATAAATAAGTAAATAAATAATAAAAACACTCTGAATGTTACTAGATCCACTCTGGAGGTGACACTCGAATCCGAACTCTTAGCTCAGTAGGCCTAAGCATATATATACAGCCTATCTGATTTTCCTCACCAGTAACCAGCCGACCTATCTTGCTGCGAGAGACGGATAACTGTGTCTGACTTGTCCGGATCTGAATGCCAATGAAGCCGAACCCTTAGCGAGAGGGAGAGGAGGGAGAGGATGTGAGTGGGACGGGAGAGGGAGAGGAGGGAGAGATTGTGAAAGGGATAGACAGAGAAAGAGGTGGAGGAGGGAGGGGAGATTGTGAAAGAAGAAACTCCCTCCTCCCTCTCCATCCTTCCCCATCCCAACAAAAAAAGAAGAGGATGGGAAAAGAGAGTAAGATATGGAAGGAGTTTGCGGAAGAAAAGAAATGAAAATAAAGGCTGACTAGAAAAGGGATGTTTTGAAAGTAAAAAAAAAAAAGAATTTGAAAACGTTGGAAGAGGAGGAAGAGGAAAAAGAGGTCAGGAAGAAATGGTTAGTTATGAATAGGCAAATACAGGGAAGAAGGTAGGAGCAGTGATAGAAAGGGATATACTGAGAGAGTAATTGCACGGATGGTACATAAAATTGGAGAATAACGTAGTAAGATATATTAAGGAAAATAGGAAGTAATTTGAAGGAAGTCTAATAAAAAGATGGGTACTAAGGGGGAGAGAAAGAAGATATTATTAAAGGAAAGAGGAATAAAAGAAGACAGAAAAAACAACAACAACTCTAAAGTGCGCTCGTAAAGTAGAAGTATTTCGAGAAAAGAAATAATGAAAATAAAAGATGAGATATTATCAAAAAGTAAATAATTGAAAAAAAAAAACATATATATAAAATGAAGGGAACAAATGGAGTAAATGTATTGATGCAGATAAATTTATAACAATGGAAGAGAAGTAACTCAGATGAATGGAGTAAAAAGTGGACGTATAAAACTTAATGAAGATGCTGGATGGATTAAGATAGATGAGAGAATGATGAAAATAGACAGGGAAGAATACTAATTGCATATACACTGTCGACATTTTATTCGTCGCAAATGAAAAGAAAGAAAAAAAAAACACTAGAATGAAATAGAGGGGATATGAATTAATGAAATGAAATAATAATATCATGAAAAAAGTGAAGGACAAAATAGATGACAAAGAGATATAGATAGAGACGAGATAGATAAAACAAAGAGAGGGAAACATGGACACATGTGAATTTAACGAAGGAAGAACAGAAAGCAGAAATGCAAGGGAGAAATGAGTGGCTGGCGGAGGGAAATGTTGAGGAAATAATGACAGGAAAAAATGGAGGAACAAAACAAAACGAGGGAATAGATAAAGGCGGGGAGAGAGGAGGGCTGGAGGAATGTTTCTCTATAAATATTTAGACATGTCAAGCTGTCAATCAAAGTCGCTGAGAGGGGAAGAGGAGGTTGATGGGAAGGAGTGTATTTAGTTACTTGGCTTTTCTATTTAGAGAGGGAGATAGAGAGAAATAATTATTTGCATTTTATTTTTCAGTTTTTAATAGATAATTTATGTTTTACATGCTGATTTAGGGAGATAATTAGTAAAAGAAAGTAAAAATAATAATAATAATAATAATAACGATAATAATAATAATAATAATAATAATAATAATAATAATAATAATAATAATAATAATAATAATAATAATAATAATAATAATAATAATAATAATAATAATAATAATAATAATAATAATAATAATAATAATAATAATAATAATAATAATAATAAAGATAATAATAATAATAATAATAATAATAATAATAATAATAATAATAATAATAATGATAATGATAAATGTAATAAGAGGTAATAATGATAGTGATAATAACGATGATAATAATGAATAATAATAATAATAATAATAATAATAATAATAATAATAATAATAATAAGAACATTAACACAACAACAGCCTCTGCAACAACAACAACAACAACAACAACAACAACAACAATAACAACAACAACAACAACAACAAATAAATAAATAAAAGTCACACAATTCTGCAAAAAAAAAAAAATACACTAGGAAAAAAAAAAAAACTGCCAGCGCCATCTAGTCTTAGTCCCACAAACCGCTATGCCACTCTCCGACTCGACCACTTCCTACTTCTCTCTTATCGCACACCACTGTGGATTACTCACCTCCACTTTGCTGCGTCTTGTGTCACTTCCATCATGCTTGTCCTTCTTCATTGCACCCATAAACTTTCTATTTCGTCTTCATCTTCTCCCTGGTGTGTCCTCAGCATCCTCTCACCGTGTACTCTCTCTTCCTCCTCATGTACTTTCTCCCTTTACTCTCACCATGTTCTCCTTTCGTTTCTACTTTCGTCCCCTAACTGACCTACGTGTCTTTTCCATCGAATAGGGTAATTTCTGTTTCCTTTAGACGTTGGGGTCAAAATTCACGTTTATAGTTACAGTGAGGATGAGGGTATAGTGGTGGAAGGATAAATGTATTGGAAATTGAGCTTATACTAATGATGAATAAAGTGTGATGGAGGTAAAGGAGATAAAGAGTATACATATGAAAGAAAGAAAATAGTATAGTAGAAAAAGGGAAATTAAAGGGTTGAGGCTGGACATGAAATGGTAATGATAATGAAATAATTTAGGAAGGTAAGGGAAGGTATGCATATAGAAAGGGAGGGAAATTAGATGAATGAATAAAGAAAAAAAATAAAAGGGGAAAGGAAAGGATGGAGCATACTGTTCGTAATGAAATAAAAGGAGTACAAATAGGAAGGAAGAAGAATTAGAAGAACGGAAAGGAAACGAAGAAATAGAGGAGTGAAGTGAAAAGTAGAGTATGGATTTGGGAAGGAGAGTAAAGAAGAGGAAGAGGGAGATACAAGAAAAAAAAAGAAATGTAGAAATCAAGGGAAAATAAAAAAAAAAAAATGAATATAGGAATAAGGCAAAACTTGAAGAAATATTGGAAGGAACCACGTGTTTTCAACCCTTTTATATCAACTTTCCTGGGGTTAATATTGTATTGGTGCTTCTGAGGATGACAAGCTTATGAGTTTTCTTTCAATAGCGAAATAGAGAGAAAGGGAAAAAATATGTATAAAAGATCAGGCAATCATGTACGCGTCTCGTAAAGAATACGACAATCCAGCTATCAAATATTTTTCGAAATTTGATATGACGAAACTCGGGAAACGAATATAAATGTGAAGCATGTAATAGATAAACTCGAAGGAAAAATCTCCCACGATCTCGTTCAACTTATGCATTGGAAATAACGTAAAACACAGGGCTCTGGGGGGTTACAGGGTGGCGCACAAAGCCTCACCTAGCGTGCAATACTCACTGACTCACACTGTTTGTGCCCCCAACTTGTCTCAGACCAAAGAGGTTCATAACTCAGTGTGCTGTTACCCGAAGTGTTATGGTTCTTGTTATGTTGTGTGTGTGTGTGTGTGTGTGTGTGTGTGTGTGTGTGTGTGTGTGTGTGTGTGTGTGTGTGTGTGTGCGTGCGCGTGTGCGTTGTTTTCTGTACAAGTCTTGTATATTCATTCCTATTACTCCTATTACCAGTATTTGTCCTCTCTCTCTCTCTCTCTCTCTCTCTCTCTCTCTCTCTCTCTCTCTCTCTCTCTCTCTCTCTCTCTCTCTCTCTCTCTCTCTCTCTCTCTCTCTCTCTCTCTCTCTCTCTCTCTCTCTCTCTCTCATTTTGTATTCTTTTACTTGTACTTCGCGTTTCATTTGTTTTCTTCTATCTACTTTATCTTTTGCCTCTCTCTCTCTCTCTCTCTCTCTCTCTCTCTCTCTCTCTCTCTCTCTCTCTCTCTCTCTCTCTCTCTCTCATCCCGGGAGATCTGCCTGTCGTGACCCGCCGTGCAACAAGGGGTCTCCGGGGCACCATCACCAGACCGCCTTACGCTGTGTCTTCCCAATGAATGTTCCTGCCATAAACTCCTGTGATATTGACCCCGCGAGGCCTGGCGTGCACTCTGCCTGCGACGTGTTTGCTTGGCGGCTCACGTAAACAAAGCACAAGGGATAAGGATATATTTCATCTTTTTTACTCTTATTCTTCGTCTTCGTCTGCGTTTTAAGCTTAATCTTTCTTATTTTTGCGTTTTCTCAGATTTTTTTTTTCTTATTAGTTTTCCGCTTTTGATATATTTATCCTCCTTCTCCTCCTCCTCTATTTTATGTTCTTCAGTTTTCTCTTCTTTTACCTATTTCTTCTCCTTCTTTACTTCCACCTTCTCCATTGGTCTTCTTTTTCTTCCTCCTTATCGTCCTCCTTTTCTTAATATTCATTTTCCTTTTCTTAGAACCTCTACGCATCTACCTCCTTTAGTATCCTTCTTTGTAAGTTCCGTAGCAACTCCTCTTCCTCCTCCTCCTCCTCCTCCCCCTGCCCCCTCCTCCTCCTTCTCCTCCTCCTCCTCCTCCTCCTCCTCCTGATGTTGCTGCTACTCTGGCGATATTGGCAGCGGAAGACGACTCAAGGAACTCCCTCTATTGACGGCAGGTGGGAGTTATGAAGTAGTGGCGGCGGAGCGGCGGTGGCGGGGTATTGGTGGCGTGATATTAGTGGTGATCGAAGGATAACCGCGGTGCTGGAGCCTCCTGTGTGGTGGTGACGGTGGTGGTAGTGATGTTGGTGAGGGAACAAGGGTGGTGCGCGGTGGTGAACATCTGTAAATTGCGAGGAGGAAGGAAGCTGACGGTGAGAGGAGAATATTAGCGGTGATGTCGGGGTGTCTGCGAGGCTGCTGACGGCTTCATTAGCGGGGTGCCCCAGCACGGGGGAGGCAATACACGCAGGCGGGATGGCACCATTTGTTTTTATTATGGAGTGACAAGTACAGCGGGATTGTGGCGCCATCTACACGGCCTCGTATTGTCTCACTCTTCTGCCATTATTGCCCACCAGACTCCCAGGCGCTGCTCCAAGGCTCAGTGCGGGGCGGTCTCTCTTTCCACCCTACACTATTACCCAGACAGTATACCGCTCTTTGTCACTCAGTATCCTACCACAGCCATCCTCTGTCTATACAGTTTACGCTTCTAATGTTTATTTACATCCTTCTAATGTACTACCTATGTTTACACTACCTTTCTAAATCCTTTATCACTCGGTTTTCCCTCGCTGACATCATTTTCCACATTGATAATCTGGATTTATTCGCTATCCATCCATATTATTCCGTCTTACATTCTGCAGTTTTATCCTTTATTTATTTACGGATTTATTTTCCATTTCTTCCTCCTCTACAAGCCGTGCACAGTATCACTTTACAGTTTGACTTCCCATAATTTTTGTATTTTTCATTTATCTCCTACAGTTTCCTTCTACAGTGTCTTTCTACACTCCCCTTTCTTACATTATCCTGTATCACCTTATACTCTTATAATTTTCCTTAGTTTTCCTTTCCTCTATAGTCAACTCTTACAGTGCCAATCTGCTTCATGTTCTACTGTATCCTTCTTGCACTGCTTTTGTTACTAATAGTAATGAATATATGTATCAAAAATGTTTATAAATGTATCATAATTCACTTATTCTACCTTTCGTCTCTTCTCAGTGTAATTTCAACTTCTCTCACAAACGATTTTGCTTGACCTATCCGTTTATTTCTCTCTCGGCTTGTACACACTTTAGCTTGTAATATTTATCGTGAAATAGTTGCAGTGAAATATCAAAACTAGCACACACACGCTTCAATGTACGAATATTGTATTGCGTACGTTGAGCATAAGATAGGAATATAAATGTGTGCTTGATATCTTTGTCGTATATCCTACTTCAGGGTATGGCACTAAGGGTAGTTATGATACCCGCACTCTTCACGTATTTCGCATTCTCTTGTCCCAGGAATATGTGACACATGATTTTTTCAATTAATCCGGTCTTTGCAATTTTGTTACTCTCATATTTACAACTCATGTTCATCCCTTCACCTCTCTCTGTCTTTCACTTGATCTTGGTTTGAACAAAGGTTACTCAGCCTTTTTCAATAGGTTTCTTGTCACCTTTTCTTATCAGGATTATGTTTCTATATTATATCCATAATACCCTTCACTCTTGCTTCCTTTCTCAGATCGAGAGATATCGCTTGCTCGCAACTAACACTTTAAATATAGTAGAAGTCAGTTGCCCTACACAGCCCTCTAACATCATCATCAATCATTCATTTAATCATCGATACTAAGAACTAAAAGTCTATGCTAGTTATCTACTATTGTATTTGAAAAAACAATTCATTTTCTTATTTTTATTTGTTTATAATGAAAATATATTACTCTTTATTACAACAATTAGCCAGTATATTAACGCCTTCATTCCTTTTATTATTAAACTGTGGAATTCTCTTCATGTTTTTTTTGGGAGGGTATTTTTATCACCTGCTGCTTGTAATGGTTCAAAAGAGGAGTATCAAGACACTTCAGAAAATACGTTTAGCTTCTTTTGGTTTCCTTATCAAATTATCTTCTTTGTGACTAGTATTGCGATTTCTTTTATATATTCATATCTGTTCACCAATACCAATTTTCTTAAAAAAAAATGTATACAAAATTATTTTTTATATTTGTTTATTCATTTAAAATATAAATGCATGCATGAATGGAATAAGAACTAATACCGTACACGATAGTTGCAGAATTATAATTTTGTGGCTTAGATAATTTTTTAAAGGGTAAAAAAATAATTTGTATTTAACTAGGCAGACTTATGATCCCGGAAGTGTAAATACAAAGAAGGAAAATGAAATGCAGATCTCATTTGACACTGAAGGAAAAAAAAAAAAAACATGGCAGATGGCTGACTTAAACCAAGTACTGTAATTTGCAGGATAACGAGCCAAGATAGTGAGACTCTCTCTCTCTCTCTCTCTCTCTCTCTCTCTCTCTCTCTCTCTCTCTCTCTCTCTCTCTCTCTCTCTCTCTCTCTCTCTCTCTCTCTCTTTCGGTCGTGTCGGAAGTCTATTTTTTTCTGTACGCACTGCAAATGCGGTGACATAAAGAGATGAAGAGGCGTAGAGTGACGAGCTGTTAACCTCTGCATCAGGTTCGCGTGCCTCTTGAACGCCGCGCTATGTACACACCCTAACCCACATATTGTGAAAGCAGAGACCATTCAGTGTGGAATACGGAAAGAACTCGACATAGTAAAAAGAGTAAACTACAGCCGAGGATTTAGTCATGGTTTGGGGGTGTGTTGGAAGCTTAAAAATCTGCAGTGTGTTTAGAATGTAATGAACTGGGTATGACTAATTAGTTTCGTTGAAAACAATATTAAGCACTTTATTAAGCACTTTTTTCTGCAGGTGGGGTTACAATGTTTAACTTTATTGACACGATTGTTTGATTTTTCTTCCTTTTGAAATAAGAGCTAAAAGGTTAGTGTTTGTCTGTTTTCTGTCTGTCAGTCATTTTGTGTTATGCCGCTCTTTTTGTCTATCTCATGTATTGCAACGATAAGTTCTTAATTTTTAAATTACTGTATAAAGGTAATTTTTGTGTTATACATGGAATGCAAAAGTGCTAATGACACGAGATCCTGTGAGTGCAAATGTATATTTTTACACAAATTGTTTCATTAACAGCAACAAAAGACAAGTTGGGTTATCATGTTATAATATCTTAGTTAAGTTCAGGTTAGCTCAGGCCACGCTAGGTTGCGAAAGGTACTGATAGTTTAATCTAATAATGGGACAAAGAAACGGAAGATGGACACCGTGAGATCCATTCCGGTACGAAGGTTATTGCCAGGTACCAAGCATCACCCTGCAGTGCCAGTGATACCTACAGCTAGGAAGAGTACGTGTTCTCGCTTCCAGTAAAGAAATAAAATATATAAATAAAAAAAAAAGTAAATAGAATAAAGCTGAATTGCCAATTTTCTTATTCATGTTCAAAAAGATAAAATGTCTATTCTTTGTATTTATTTTAATATTTTAACATATATGGTTGTATTTTGTTGAAATAGATGTGACAAGTATAAGATATATGTTGAGTGAATAAAGGAAAACACTGCCAAGGGTTTTGAACTTCCAACATAGCACACCACTTTTTTTTTTTTTATCTAACAACAAAGGTGCGTTTTCCCAGACGTCATGCTTTCCTTTGTCATACATATAATAATTTCCAAAGGAAATTGTAGGGTTTTCCTGACATACCTCCATGATTGTAATGATGCTTTGCTAGCACTCGGCATTATGAGCAAGAAACACACTCATGAGAACAATAGCAATGATTTCTCTGGCTTCTAACATCCTGCTCTGGATGTTCAATGTTTAATAAGTTTAAATGATTGACATAATTTCTAATTATACATTGTATAGAAATATAATTCTGCTGAATTCCTTAATATTCGTAAAGTGACCTACATTTTCTTTCACCCTCAGGCTCGTTATGTTAATTATTTTTTAATGCCCGTATCAGCCATTCACTTTTAATCCCGGAAAAATGGAGAAAATGAATATCACTCGTAAACTATAACTATATTTGAATTAATAAATGGATGAATCAATATAATTTATAACGTGAGCGATATATGATGGAGGGTGGAGGATATTTGTGTCGTCCAAAGGCTTACAGGAAATAATTATTGATGGAACTGAATATATAATGGCGATGAAAAGTAATAATGATGATGAAGAAAATGAAGTCTATGATAATTGCTTGAAAATAATGGTGATGGAAAAGGTGTTCATGTAAATAAAGATTAATACTGAAAAGATTGAATAATAATGATATGGATTAATGAAAGTGATTTTTTGGAAGTTAAAGACAAGGCAATTAGTGTTTGGTTATTGATGGAATTAATGAATTGTGACATTGATTTTGTTCATAAATGAAAATAGAAAGTGATGCAGAATGACAGCGTATGATTAGAAACAAAGATGACGAATGGGGAATGACAATAAAAAGAAAAACTCTCTCTCTCTCTCTCTCTCTCTCTCTCTCTCTCTCTCTCTCTCTCTCTCTCTCTCTCTCTCTCTCTCTCTCTCTCTCTCTCTCTCTCTCTCTCTCTCTCTCTCTCTCTCTCTCTCTATATATATATATATATATATATATATATATATATATATATATATATATATATATATATATATATATATATATATATACCTTTAACAACTGACACAAGAACAATGTAACGACTATGTATGTTTAAACTGTTTGCAATGATAGTCCTCTTTTGTTCACGGTACAGTTCAGAATAAAAAAATAAATGCACCAGTGTACAGAAATAATATACGGAGTATTTGCATGTACAGTACACTAGGAAATAGAAGTAATAGGAGGTTGGCTTAATTTCTTTTACGTTGCATTGTTTTTTTTAAGAGTACAGTACAGTATGTGGGAAAAAAAAAAAAAAAAAAATATATATATATATATATATATATATATATATATATATATATATATATATATATATATATATTGTAGGTTATTATGGCAAAACTGTGTAGTAAGAAATGAAAAAAAAATAAAATAGCTAAAATTCTTATGACATTTTTGGTCATTGTTCGTACTGTTTAATACTACAATACAAAAAAATATCTTCCGAAAAAAAGGCAAAATTATTAGGGAATAAAAAGAAGGCAAAAAATCAGCAATGACGAAACTATGTATACTTCTAAGCCACGTATTTGTTACATAATGAGACTTTTCTATCTTCTATCTTAACAACTTACGGATGAAAATTGTCAAGGAGAGAAGTAGAAGAATTGATAAAAGAAATACGTAAAACCCTCTCGTTTCTATAAAGCAATGGTTCTTTTTCTACTCTGCTTCTCTATAACTTTTGGGTGAAAATGGGAAAGGTAGAGTCCATCTGGGCGCGGCTCAGGAAAACACAACACGACTCGGGAAAAGCAAATAGATTAGAGGGACACTTCTGTTGGGCTCCAGTGTTACCAGGAACGTGTCTCTCTCTCTCTCTCTCTCTCTCTCTCTCTCTCTCTCTCTCTCTCTCTCTCTGTCGGTGTTTTAATTCTATTTTAGCTTTTTCATTCAGTTCTTCTCTCGCATTTTTTGTTTTTATTGTCCAAACCCTTTGTCTTCTGTCGTTTCAATCTCTCTCTCTCTCTCTCTCTCTCTCTCTCTCTCTCTCTCTCTCTCTCTCTCTCTCTCTCTCTCTCTCTCTCTCTCTGTCGTGTACCTGGCATGTTAAAGAAATGCCTTTTCCATTGTACGAAATGTGAAATTATCTTTAGAGAGAGAGAGAGAGAGAGAGAGAGAGAGAGAGAGAGAGAGAGAGAGAGAGTGTTGATATGACTTCCTGCAACGTCACTAATGTACATACACATTTACATTTTTACCTCTTCTTTAGCCCACAAAAACGGGAAAAATCTTAAGGGAGAGATGGAAAAAAAATGTTGATAGAGGGCTCGCGCAGGTGTGAGGGAGAGACGAGGAAGAAGTTATTTTATTGTTTAGTGTTATTATGAAATATCCTCCGGGGTTAATGGCTGGTATTCGTTTCCTTGTTGCCCTTGATATTAAAAAAAAAAAACATTGGACTGAGACTTGGGAATGTCATTAAGTTAGTTATGTTCTACACACACACACACACACACACACACACACACACACACACACACACACACACACACACACACACACACACACACACACACACACACACACACACACACACACACACACACAATAGGAAAGGGATGGTGGTAGAATGGCAGAATATTGAATTATTGAACATTGTCTCTGTCTCACCTTCCCTCTAAACCATGACATCTCCTGCGTCTGCATGATTTCTACATCTTGTCACGTTACCAAAGTCTCTCTCTCTCTCTCTCTCTCTCTCTCTCTCTCTCTCTCTCTCTCTCTCTCTCTCTCTCTCTCTCTCTCTCTCTCTCTCTCTCTCTCTCTCTCTCTCTTTTGAACAGCAAGGGAGAGGATTGCATGTCAAAGTGTTCCAATACTACGACGTAGGGTTTGTTACATTTTCTCCATCCTCTTTCCTCCTCCTGAGTGCAGTGTACATATCCGCTTACCGAGTTTTTTTTTTTCCATCACCTTTCCTCTTTTCCATCCATTCTTCCCTTCCTTCCCCCTCCGGACGCCCTTCACAGACCTCTGTCGCTCTATATTTGTCTCTCTCTCCAAGGTTCCCAGGAAGAGCGTTTGATTCACAATTTGTCGCGTTGTTAATCCCATTCTCTTGATGTTTCTAGGTTCTTATGTGCATTGAATGTATTGCTTTTATGGTCGTATTTGTAGATTTAGTAAGAAGAGCAGAGCTGAACGCGCACACTCATACAGAGAGAGAGAGAGAGAGAGAGAGAGAGAGAGAGAGAGAGAGAGAGAGAGAGAGAGAGAGAGAGAGAGAGAGATTAGACTAAGATAAAATTGATGGAAGAAAATAGATGAAACATGAAAAACAGGTAAAATTTATAAAAATGAGAGAGAGAGAGAGAGAGAGAGAGAGAGAGAGAGAGAGAGAGAGAGAGAGAGAGAGAGAGAAGATATTATTAGTGAAAATAATTGCACTGTGTTTCTGAAATAATTGAATTGTGAGAGACATTTCTGACCAGACATTTCATTTTAACTTTCCTTGTGTCATGTCATTCTACTTTTTATGTTTTACTTTTTTGTTTATCATTCTTCCCAATAATCTCTCTCTCTCTCTCTCTCTCTCTCTCTCTCTCTCTCTCTCTCTCTCTCTCTCTCTCTCTCTCTCTCTCTCTCTCTCTCTCTCTCTCTCTCTGATGTAATTATATAAGACAATTGTATGTTTAAAAAGATGCGACTGAAAAATAAATCGTATTTATCCCCAGGTAATTATATTTCCTTTGTTGCCTGGAAATTAATCTTCTCTGTGGTATTGACTTGCATACTATGCCGTAATGACAACGGAAAGGTGACACAGAGGCTTCGTGAAGGTGACGTAATTTTTTCTTATTTTAGCCTTTTTGAGAGAGAGAGAGAGAGAGAGAGAGAGAGAGAGAGAGAGAGAGAGAGAGAGAGAGAGAGTTCTATAACTATCAAATGAAAACAAGAACAAAACTACAAGAAATAAAAAAAAAAATGTTACGAAAGAGGAGGTGCAATATGGAAGACACTTTTCGCAGTAAATTTAAAAATGAAAGAAAGAAAGGAAGCTTATTTTCAGAAACGTGAAGAGTTAGTTTTACAGGAAAAGTGTTTTATGTTCATTCCATTAAGAAGAGTTGTGATGGAAATGAAACACTGTAAAGAATCCCACTTATTAAACGTACTCTCACCTTAAGATTGTTGAATAAGATGATAACAATGAATAGATAAATAGTGAATAAATAAATGTTCAGGAAATTATTATTTTTTTTTTTGATAAATATATAAACATATTAAATAACTGTGCAATATATATTAAGAAACATAGGAGTGATTATTCGACTTCTGATAATGAAAAATATAAAATAAATAAATATAAATAAAAGTAAAAAATAAGGCGTACAATGGAAACATGTATAGAGAAAAAGCAAATTATCAAGTGAATATGAAAAATAAATCCATACTAGTTGATATTTTGAGTCGATATTACTTTAACAAAAATGAATAAATAAATAAATGTAAGATTCGATTTTACACAGAACGAGAAGGAAAGATTGAGGTGCAAAAGTCAGTCCGGGTCATTTATGTGTTGAATATATTAGTCAGAGTTTGTCTTCTCGTGTGAAAGGAGGTGAGGAAGAGGCGAGGGGAGTCCTGCCACCCTAACAATACATGGATTTGCTACGATTGATAAATAAATAAGGGTAAGAAGAAGGGAAGAAGGGTGGATAAAGCACGGACATAAAACACAGAACGAACACAAGTGGGGACGAGAGAGAGAGAGAGAGAGAGAGAGAGAGAGAGAGAGAGAGAGAGAGAGAGAGAGAGAGAGAGAGACAGCCAATCCAGAGTAAATAATATAATCTTGTCTTCTTACACCTTTGCAAAATATCAACTCTTCTTAGTCACGGAATGAAAGCCAGGCACCAGTGTAGCAAAAGCGAGCGTGAGAGATGAATGAGGCGTGCATGAGTCGTGGGCGTCACCTGTGGGCGTGCGAGAGCAAGAGAAAAGATGAAAATAGCTCAATTGCATGTAATGAAAACTGCGTGGAATCTTCATCCAAGGGTGAAGTGAAAATTAGGATAAAACTATGATTATTCGACGAGATTAGAAGCAGAGAGAGAGAGAGAGAGAGAGAGAGAGAGAGAGAGAGAGAGAGAGAGAGAGAGACTAAATCAATATAACGTAAGGAAATAAGGAAGAATAAATTTGTGAAGATTGAGTCATAAAAGAAAGTCTAATGGAATATGTGAATGAAATAACCCTCTCTAAAAGTATTCCCGTAAGACTAAAACATGGGGAAGTTAAGATTTAGAAAGGAAAAAAAAAAAAACCTAATTCCTTGAAAATAAATGTTATAATGACGCCCAAAGCCAAGAAAACTACATGGATCAAGAATAAAGAATAAAACACTACGTCACTAACAATCCTCCTCCTCCTCCTCCTCCTCCTCCTCCTCCTCCTTTTTTTTATCTTTCTGTGGTCCATTTTTTTTATAAGTTTTCTTTTTTAATGTAATGGCTGGCGAGGGAGTAATGAGCTTCACATAGAGATTAACGAGTGTGTGGCTCCATTTCGTTTACCACCTGCGCCCAGATGACCGTGTGGCGATGACGAGAGTAAAGTGGGAGTAAAGGAAAATAAATAAGATAATAATAAAATAATGATGTATCACCGTTCTTAATTTGCCATATTTTCTCACTCTTTTTTATTCATCTTTTGCACAATAATGCCTAAGCACTACTACTACTACTACTACTACTACTACTACTACTACTACTACTACTACTACTACTACTACTACTACTAATAATAATAATAATAATAATAATAATAATAATAATAAACAATAATAATAATAATAATAATAATAATAATAATTTATACCGCCATATCGTGATTAAAAATTGCTTGTTCAAATGTGTGTGTGTGTGTGTGTGTGTGTGTGTGTGTGTGTGTGTGTGTGTGTGTGTGTGTGTGTGTGTGTGTGTGTGTGTGTGTTTTGGAAGTGATGCTGCGCCGTCTTTTATCTCCTACTTTGCCCAAATGATGCTGCGCACATTTGCTTGGCGTGAAAGCACTTCATTAAAACCTCCGTCAGCCACGAATGCAGCGCAAACAAGAGAGAGAGAGAGAGAGAGAGAGAGAGAGAGAGAGAGAGAGAGAGAGAGAGAGAGAGAGAGAACACTACAGCTCTCCTCAGATAATTTTGCTCAAGTGGCCCAGACTGTGGAAGAAAGTAAGATGTTGATGAATAAAGGGAGAAGTGTGGAGGGGAAGACTAGTGGTGAGTAACGCCTGTGTGGCCAAGTGCCTGGAGTGCCGCTTACCCAAACAGACACCGCCATCAGGAGGCACTCAGCTAAAGTAACTGAAATGCAAATGGGTGTCTTCTTGTTTCTCTTCGTTATCTCCTAAAATTTCATCTCATATTTCTACATTTTCCTTTTTTTTTCCTGTCTTTTTTTTTATTTACCTCTACCTGGCGTGAGGTGGAGTTGACTAGCGACTTGTCCTGTGCCTGAAACGGTGAATTGTTTTATATTTTAGTTTTTTTTGTGTGTGTATGTTATATATTTATGTGAAAGTCATGCGTGAACTATTAGGGTTTATAATTCTTTCATTTTAATATCTCTCTCTCTCTCTCTCTCTCTCTCTCTCTCTCTCTCTCTCTCTCTCTCTCTCTCTCTCTCTCTCTCTCTCTCTCTCTCTCTCTCTCTCTCTCTTGGCCTGAGGCATTCTTGTATTGTTAAAAGAACTCGAGATAGAATTCTCATTTTCTAAGCAATTAGAATGAAAATTATATTCTTCTTCTTCCTTTACAGTCCTCTTAACACCGGCTTTTAATATCATTTTTCATTTGATAGTTTTGGTCTTCCCACGCTTTTTCTCACCTGGATGGAGCTTATCATACATTATTAAAACATATGGATGAACTTCTCTTGTGTTGGGGGTAATATAAATAAAAGTCATAGTCTCCTCTTAAAACTAACTTTGAATCCTTTCTTTTGTAGCTTTTTTCAGCTTTCTAACATGACCTTGCTACGTATTCTTAAAATGAGTATTTTGATATGCATCTTACTATTAGAGAATCTGTTAATAAATAATGAGTAAATGTTTTTTTTTTTTTAATAAACAAATACAACTGTACTTAGTTTTTCCAATATCATGTTTATCTGTCACCCCATTTTTTCCTCTGTACTGACGTATTTTGTTTCCAGTCGTGTAAATGTAGAGCACAATATTAATGTTTTAGTTGCAGTGAATGTTTTATACGCGATGAGTTCACGTAATTTTACTTGGCGTGGAAAGAATCATGTGTCATACGTGTTAATAATGGCTCTTTCATCACCTTTATGAAGGATGACTGAATCTGTGCCTGTGTGACCTGTGACATATGGAGAGAAAAAAAAGTGACACGCATTAAGGAATTATCCGTGAATTATACCGATCTCCGTGTTATGAATGTGTTTTAGCTTCGTGAGTATTATTAAGTGAGTGTGTGTGTGTGTGTGTGTGTGTGTGTGTGTGTGTGTGTGTGTGTGTGTGTGTGTGTGTGTGTGTGTGGCAAAATGATGATGGAAAAGGAGGGAAAAAATATGCACTTTGAACTAAACATCTACATAGTTTTCATTTTTACTTTATTTCAGTTTATTTTTCACTGTCATCGAGCTGGACTACTTTTATTTTTTTTTTTTTCCTTACGGTGGCGACGAAGTAATAGTTTTTTTTTTACTCTCCCGTACCGCGGTGAGAGATAAACAACACAAGGAAATATGGTCTGGCGCAATAAGTTTTACCGTCGTGCTTCGCAGATGTGGGAATGCGTGCGCACTACAGTATTTGCAACATAATGGCAACACTGCACATTTTAAGAGGAAGGAAAATCAACGTAAAGATAATGAGTCCTGGGAGCTTCCGTTTTATTTCACACACACACACACACACACACACACACACACACACACACACACACACACACACACACACACACACACACACACACACACACACACACACACACACACACACACTTACATTTCATTGAGGTGCAATTTCATAATTTTCACAGGTCCTTGTTTAGTATTATGAGCACTTAGTAAAATTGCTTTATCCATCCTACCTCTAAAAACCGACTGATGCAAATGAGTTAGCAACACCTGTAGCTAGCTTATCCACACACACACACACACACACACACACACACACACCTGTTGTAGCAAGGAAAACATACAAAAACACACAAAAACATAACTCCGCCAAACTCAGCGCAGCATACACAAGCAAGCTCATATTCTCTTTGTATGCATTTTTTTTTCTCTTTTCCCTGACTGGTATTTTCTGCCTGGTTCTCTGTCTAGCTGGCTAACTGTCACTCACTCACTCATTCTATCTCTCTGTCTGTGTCTGTCTTGGTTGAGTCTGTATCCGTCTGTCTTTCAATGTTTGGTTGTAAGGGTTTGTTTGTTTATCCACCTGTATGTATTTCTATCTGGGTACATCTCTCTCTCTCTCTCTCTCTCTCTCTCTCTCTCTCTCTCTCTCTCTCTCTCTCTCTCTCTCTCTCTCTCTCTCTCTCTCTCTCTCTCAAAATCAGGTAACGAGGGCCATAAAGCTGCACTGTCGCAAGGTTAATCGAAGAATGCACCTGATCCCACCTCCACTTCGGCCCGCCCGCCAAGGAGCCTCACCTGGCCAGGGAACACCTGCATAATCCATTGCCATTATCGTGTCCTGAGCATACCCGAGGAAAACTGATGAGCTGCAAGAAGGCAAACAATAACGTCCCCGACCAGCTTCTGGGAACTGATGAGGGAAAGTTATTTAATGAACGACGCGAGGAGAAAAATGTTATATTGTCATGAAGGGTTTTGTTAAAGTTGGCTGAAAATGGAGGTAATGTCAGTGGAGGGCATGAAAAGTTGAGTGGCACGGGTTTAAGGCAATACTGGAAAGCTCACTCTCGCTTCCTACCCACTTTGCCTCCTAGATATTATGTGGAGAGGACCAAATAAACACACTTGTTAGGCAAAATGTTTTCTTGAATATTTTTAGACTGGAACTCCAAGCCACCGCATGAAATATTATGAAGGATAATTTTTTTTTTTTTTTTTTTTGAGAGCGAGTGACATTGAGTATTTGCAGATTGAAATGTAAGATGATAAGCAACGTTTACCATGTTTCTTTTTTTTTTTCTTATAAAATGAAAAATTGAAGGTTGTCAATTTATTTCTACAATGTTAGTAAAGAGAAGAAAAAAGAAACAGGACGTTGAAAAAATGTTATATTTTTCTTTTCTGGCACCTCACCTTTCTTCAGCGTCATATTTAAGAAATCACAGGTAAAATCAGGGACACAAAATGCAAAAGATTTTTTTTTTCATACGCGAAGTCTCAGTAGAATTAGCACGCGATATATAATGTAACAGATGAAAGCTGACAAATTATCCATTCCGTGAGCACTGTAATCGAAAAATCAATGTTGAGAAAAATAAACAAAAACGTTTCCAACAATACCACAATTACGAAACCAGTAAGCCGAAATAATAAAAAAAATAATTCTGATTACAAGACACTGTCGACTCCACAAACCACAAACAACAATAACAGACAACGAAAACAGATCAAGGGATCTCAATCAGTCTCCTCGACATCATAATTAGAAAGAGAAGGCAAGGAGTGTCCGGGAAGCATCCAATATTTGTGAGCCAGTTTGGACATCAGCGTGTGAGGGTATCAGCAACCAGGCGCCAATAACAGTCAGTGGGTGGCAGCCGGGGTACACAGGTGGCTAGGATGTGAGGGCGAGAGTATCAGCTGGGAAGGAAGAGTGTAAATAGGTATGTGTGTGTGTGTGTGTGTGTGTGTGTGTGTGTGTGTGTGTGTGTGTGTGTGTGTGTGTACGTGTTTGAATGAATGACTTACTGATTGATTGACGGACTGACCGTGTCTAAACTTAGATAAAAGAATGAGTGAATATATTGATAAAAGTCAAAACTAGAATGCATATTTAATGTATGACCTAGTGTGTGTGTGTGTGTGTGTGTGTGTGTGTGTGTGTGTGTGTGTGTGTGTGTGTGTGTGTGTGTGTGTACATGTGCGTGTGTGTTTGATTGCCCACGTTCTATACGACACCTGTTTCCATGGTGTGACAGGAGGATTGTTGCGAGAGACGGAAGGTTATGTGTATAATGTATTTCATCCAGAATGTCAAGAACGTGTTATGAATCGTTGGCAAAAAATGAAAAAAAAAAAAATGATATGGAAATACAGTTGTCGACGTATCGCGCAGACAAGCTGTGCAGAGAGAGGAAATTTATTCATAAAAGTCAGTAGACAGATGGGTTAAAAATAATTGTTAGGGAGGGGAGGGGGAAACACAGCCAAGTGAGAGTGACGTTTGCTTCATGAAATTATTATGTTGTGCTGGTGTGTGTGTGTGTGTGTGTGTGTGTGTGTGTGTGTGTGTGTGTGTGTGTGTGTGTGTGTGTGTGTGTGTGTGTGTGTTTGTGTGTGCATCGTTTTCTTTATATATTGACATATTGAAGTTGCAGTGTTACTATTATTATTAATCCTCTAACTACTATTCTTCTTCTGCTACCAGTACTATTATTACTACTACTACTACTACCACTACTACAACAACAACAACAACAACAACAACAACAACAACAACAACAACTACTACTACTACTACTACTACTACTACTACTACTACTACTACTACTACTACTACTACTACTTCCACTATCACCACCACCACCACCACCACCACAACAACATACACTAGACACACCTTAAGACATCTGCCTATCTTTAGAACTCTCCTTGAATCTAACGCCTGTGGAGCGATGGCATAGCGTTGTGACCCCTGCCAGCTGGAGGCCTGTTGCTGCTCTTGACTGGTGTCAATATTGCGCTGTCGTTCTAGCTGGTCTTGTCTTTCCTCCCGTGCCATGAAAGAGAGAAATGGCCATAACGTTATTTTTCTCGCGGTCAACACATCTACCACCTCCGCATCCGCTCCCTGTGTTGTGATTCCTGGTGTCCGTGTGTTGCTTCCTGCCAGACATTTGTGAGCTGTGGTAGGTTAGTGGGTGTTGTGGACATTGCTCCTCCTGTGTGATTTTGGTTCTGTCCGGTAGTTTTTCTTATGATGGACATTTGTTTTGTTTTCCAGTTTTTTTTACTAGTTTGGTTTTGTGTTATGGATTGCGTTTATTTGTTGTTTTGAAGGGTTATTGTTTATCTATAACTTTATTTTAGATAAATTTTAGTATTTCTTTTTGTTTTCAGTAATTATCTAAGTTGACATCACTTAAAATTATTTAACCACTTTACTTTCAACATTTATACCCCTCCTTGGAATTATAATGTGAAGTAAAGCTTTTGTATTTTTCTCAGCATAATTCTGATTTAATCTGGTAATCAACTTTTGATGATAATCCGTTATATATTTATAACATTTATCTATTTTTGTTACAAGTAAGAGATAACACAATATTTTCACCTGCAAAGTTAATATATTTATTCTTTACATTTTAACTCTTACGTGATTTATTTTGTTCCACTCAGTTTATATTTTCTTCAATCTGTATGTTTTTTTTTTTTTTTTTTCTTATCACGTTGTGGATGCTTCATTTTGTGTACGTTAAGTCAGTATGTGTTTTCTTTTCATTTCACCCCACGCACTTTCCATTCTACCTAACAACTACTACATGATATTTTTGTCGTACCTAATTGTTTAAGAAGTGGGCTTTAGAGAGGCTTAAATCTTCCAGCACAAAATCCTAAAGCTGTTCTGGCGCAGGGAACACGATCGCATAGCTTTAAAAAATGGAGTGGGAGGAAAGTAATTTTATTCAACACAAACAATGACAGGAACGTGACTCCGACTTAACGTGCTTTTCTCGCTCTAGTGGTGTTAACATGCCTGTAAATATTTGTTGACGCGCTCACGAACGTGCACGTGTGTGTGTGTGTGTGTGTGTGTGTGTGTGTGTGTGTGTGTGTGTGTGTGTGTGTGTGTGTGTGTGTGTGTGTGTTTCCTAGTCACTTCTCTGCCACATCTACTGTTTCGCGAAGGGAGAACAAATTGACAGCGACTTGACTGGTGTACACACACACACACACACACACACACACACACACACACACACACACACACACACACACACACACACACACCGCGTAGTGTAGTGGTTAGCACGCTCGACTCACAATCGAGAAGCCCAGGTTCGAGTCCCGGTAAGTGGCGAGGCAAATGGGCAAGCCTCTTAATGTGTGGCCCCTGTTCACCTAGCAGTAAATAGGTACGGGATGTAACTCGAGTGGTTGTGGCCTCGCTTTCATGGTGTGTGTTGTGTGTTGATGTGGTCTCAGTCTTACCCGGAGATCGGTCTATGAGCTCTGAGCTCGCTCCGTAATGGGGAAGACTGGCTGGGTGACCAGCAGACGACCGAGGTGAATCACACACACACACACACACACACACACACACACACACACACACACACACACAGTAAAAAGGAAAAAAAATCAGTAGATATTCACGGCTGCCTGTGTGTATACGTTTAAACCTTATCTCTCATGGTGCGTGGTGTGTGTGTGTGTGTGTGTGTGTGTGTGTGTGTGTGTGTGTGTGTGTTACATGGGTGTGCGACAGTCACGATTGCGTCAATGGCTGGTGTCATGCTGTGAATGGCCGTCAGAGTTACGCATACACGCTCTCATGCCTCACATTGTTATGAATCAGCGTACTGTGTTGGTTGTTTGACTTATTCATTTGCTGTTTTTGTAAGAGTTCGCAAAAAAAAAAAAAATAGAATGATAGAAATGAAGTAGATTAAAATGAAAAAAAAGAAGGGATAATTAGTAAGAAAGGGGAAAATGATCTCATTGACCCATTTGTAATAAAATGCATCGAAATCAGAAAAGAAACAGTAATCCAATGAAAATATGGGAAATGGCATTACTTCGGTTATTTAGATTTTAGGAAAACGGGATGAAAATAATGTCAGGAATAATACACACACAGAGAGAGAGAGAGAGAGAGAGAGAGAGAGAGAGAGAGAGAGAGAGAGAGAGAGAGAGAGAGTAAAACTAAGGCTATCTGTAAAAGAAATCTGGAATGAAAACACAGAAATACCAATGAAACTATGGCGCTATCTCTCTCTCTCTCTCTCTCTCTCTCTCTCTCTCTCTCTCTCTCTCTCTCTCTCTCTCTCTCTCTCTCTCTCTCTTTCTTTCTTTCTACACATGATGCGTCGGGAGGGAAAGTTCAAAGGATTCTCTAGAGAAAGAAGAAAAGTAAGAACACAAGAGAGGAAATGAAAGAAAAGAGAATGATGAAAGTAAGGAAAAAAGGAAAACTTTCTTGATTGACCAGAGAGAGAGAGAGAGAGAGAGAGAGAGAGAGAGTGAGAAGAGTGAAACGAATGAGGAAGTGTCGCACGAAAGAGAGAAAAGGACAAAATATTCTGCGTGCATCCTTGAAAGATATTGGATAGATGCTTTGCTTTGGCGGTGGCAGGGACATCTCTCTCTCTCTCTCTCTCTCTCTCTCTCTCTCTCTCTCTCTCTCTCTCTCTCTCTCTCTCTCTCTCTCTCTCTCTCTCTCTCTCTCTCTCTCTCTCTCTCTCTCTCTCTCTCAGGCATCCTCAATGAATAATTAAAAGAATAATCTTAACTCATATTCAAGTGAGTTTACCTTTCTCTTCATCTTTTTAGGTCAACCGAAGTACCTTTTTTTTTCTTCAGTTTTTATTGGTATTTCCCATTTGCTTGGTTTTAATACTTAATGGGTGTTCGTTCCTGGCTTTATTTTTAACTATTACTTGCTTTTAAGCTTTAATAATACCGAGTGAGGAATGCGATGGTGCGATTCCACGATTTTCCTTAATTGCCAGGAAGGAAGGAGTGGAAATACTTGATGATTGGACGTGTGCATCTGTTTATTGTTATTCATTGGTGTGATTTGGTGTATGTAGAGGAAGCTATAGGGAATGTGTTGCACTGGGGGTGTGTAAGATGAATTTAAGATGTTTTGTGATTGATGATGTTACTGATTTTGTTATTGTTTTATTTTTTTTCTAATTAATGTTCATAATTCTAAAGGAGTAGTAGTAGTGGTAGTAGTAGTAGTAGTAGTAGTAGTAGTAGTAGTAGTAGTAGTAGTAGTAGTAGTAGTAGTAATAGCAGTAGCTGTTGTTTTTGTTGTTGTTGTTGTTGTTGTCGTTGTTGTTGTAATAATAGTAGTACTGGTAGTAGTAGTAGTAGCAGCAGCAGCAGCAGCAGCAGCAGTGCAGCAGTGGCAGCAGCAGCAGTGCAGTGGTGGCAGCAGCAGCAGCAGTAGCAAGTAGCAGTGGTGGTGGTGGTGGTGGAATAGTGCAGTGGTGGTAGCAGTGGTGGCAGCAGTAGTGGTGGTGGCAGGTGGTGGCAGTAGTAGTAGTGGTCAGGTGGCAGCAGCAGCAGCAATGGTGTAGTAGTAGTAGTAGCAGCAGCAGCAGCAGCAGCAGCAGCAGCAGCAGCAGCAGTATTAGCGGTAGTAGTAGTAGTAGTAGTAGTAGTAGTAGTAGTACTAGTAGTAGTAATAATAGTAGTGAAAATAATAGAAATAGTATTGCCAGACACATTAAGTGAAATTAACAGTATCGATCTAATTAAGATTTTTGCAAATTTTCCAAACAACTTTGATGAGTTAGGTGGAGGTCATTTAGTTGAGCTTCATGCTGAGGAGGAGGAAGGACGAGGCGAAGTGAAGCAAGGGTTGGAGCGGGCGAGGCGGGGGGAAAAGGAGTAAAGAGGAAAACTGTAAACGCTGCATAACTTAAAGGGAACTCTTGTCTTCATCACGAGAAAGGAAAAAGAAAAGAGTAATCCTTCGCGAACTCTCACAAAGGAAAGAGGAAAAAAAATGAAGAAGTAAAGGACGGATACTCAAAGGCAAAGTAAAATGTATAAGTAGCTAGATAGGTGAGAGAGAGAGAGAGAGAGAGAGAGAGAGAGAGAGAGAGAGAGAGAGAGAGAGAGAGAGAGAGAGAGAGAGAGAAAGAATGTGTGAGACTAAAAATGATGAATAAGGATTTGGGAATTATGAAACTTTTAGATCCTTATCAGTAATAAATTAGTTTTAATGGCGATGGTCCATCCGTTTTAGTTACTTTTCTCTTCAATATTTCACGCACACACACACACACACACACACACACACACACACACACACACACACACACACACACACACACACACACACACACACACACACACACACACACACACACACACACACACACACACACACACACACACACACACACACACACACACATGAATATTGAATGACCTGATATGTATGTTCGTGGACTTATTTATATAGTGTTTTGTAAGTAAATAAGTTGGTTTATTGATTAATAAAAATATAGCAATACTACGCAAGAAGATGCAAAATATTATTGAAGATTTCAGATCAGAGATGTTCCAAGTCATTATTGTTTATGTGTACTTATGTGTACTTGTGTTTTCAGGCATGTAAAGCGTTGTGTAATTATTAAAACCTCGTGATTATTTTCTTTAAATGAAGTATTTTTTTTTATTTTCGTGTCACATTTCGAAATGAATAACTCACACACAATCTTTTTGAAGTGTTTTATTTATCTATTTTTATTATATAAAATTTTCAAAATATCTGTATACAGCTTCCTTCCACATGTAAATACTTGAAGTTTTTTTTTTTTTTCATTGATTGAAGATATGGAAAGAATGGATCATTTGTAAAGTGTTGCAAAATTTCCCTTACGAATCTTATTTGTAGTCAAGTTCAGCGAAAACCTCTCAATATTTTTAATCGTATATCTTGGGCCTCCGTTTGTATTTATTTGGCTTTCATTGTTGTAAATAGAAGAAAAAGAAACTTTCAGCAAAATTTTCCTTACTGTCCTTACTGCGTCTCATCCTAAATCAAATGATGCACCAGAAACTCTTTATCTGATGTCTTTATGTCTTTTTGGGAAAGAAATCATTCAACAAACTCTGCAGACGCTCACGTCAGGGAAACCTTTTCAAAGACATCAAACTCCCTAAGTCCCCCTCCAGAACTCCTATAGTGGTAGTTTTCCAGGTGAAGTTTTTCAATAATGATCTCAAATTCCTCTTTTCTCCCTCCCAATAGACCTAGAACGCTGTGCTACATAAAAAAGTCTTAAGCCTAAATTCTTTTTCCTGCATGATTTGGAAATAAAAGACTGGAAGAAAAGTAGAAATGGAAATGTGAGAGTAAGAGTAGTGTTGGCCTTATGGAAAATCAGGCTCATCTATTTTTATTTGTTGCATGAATAAATAGACGAAAGTAAAGCAGACTTCTTCTAATAGAAGAATCGATGGAGATCAAATCAGATATCCATTAAGAAAACGCAAGAGAGCAGAATGGAAGAGCCAACGAGGAGAATTTAAGAGTCTCCCCTTTCTCTCCCTTCCTTTCTCTGTACCTTCCTTTCTTACGACCTCGGGATTATTCTACGACGCTTCACTGATGATCAAATAAACTCCCCTACGCTCTCTCACAAAAAAATATACGGAACATATAAATTCATTGAAAAAAAAACAGTAAATATATAAAAGTTAAGAACAACTCGGACGGAAAACAGGGATGAAGAACACACGTCATTCTTCACATCCAATTGGAAAAGTGAGATGTCTTTCTCTCTTTCTCTCTTGCTCTCCCTCGTTGAAATTTTTATTGTATATTTTACCTCTTTTTCTATTCAGTTTTTTTTTTTCCAATACTATTTTCCTTTCTTTTTCTCCTTTTTTCCCTGTCCTTTGGCGTGGGCGGTGATGTGAGGGAGGAATGCAAGGGCGAGGGAAGATAGAAGAGGATAGGTAGGTATCCCGATGGCGTTCTCATGCAAATCACTGCTCTCTGGCGACGAAAAATCATTACTGCTCGGCAATCTCTAGGGAATGCAACAGTCCATCTTCGCCAAGTCAGGAATTTTTTACCCTCCGCCCCTAGAGAGAGAGAGAGAGAGAGAGAGAGAGAGAGAGAGAGAGAGAGAGAGAGAGAGAGAGTTGAAATTTATAGAGCTATAAGATTGTATAAAATAAACACACACAAAAAAAAAAAAACATTACAAACTCTAAACCAAATTAAATACACACATTTTTAAAACAAGAAAATATATCAATAAAAAAAAAAATGAAGTGAATAGATGAATGAATGAAGAAAGGAAGGAAAGAAGGAAAGTGAAAGCAGCTGGTCAGCGTAAAACTAGATGGTCATTTACCTTTTTGCAGTTTCTTGCTTGTAGGATGTGGATGGTGAGCAGCGGGAGCTTGAAAGGAAGATTGAGGGGCAGGAGGGGAGGGGGCGGATACATTGGAAGCATTTCTCGGGGGGATAAGAGAGGGAGCGTAAATCTGAACATAACGGTTGAGGTCACCATTATGCAAATATATTCAAGAATTACTTTCATCTGCTTTACTTGAATCCTGAAGAAAAAACGGCTATGTTGAGAAAGAGAAGGATGAAGGGAAGGAGAAGGAAGGGAACGAGAGAAGGATGGAGAGTAAGGAGGTGAGGGAGGTAAAGGAGGGAAGGAGGAAACATTGAGGACAGTCTTGTTAGGAGAGAAGGTGGAGAGAAGAAAAGCTGAGGAAAGTAAGATGGAAAAGAGGGGATATAGCAAGGAAGAGAGAGAGAGAGAGAGAGAGAGAGAGAGAGAGAGAGAGAGAGAGAGAGAGAGAGAGAGAGAGAGAAGAGGAAAGGAGAGGGAAGGAGATGAGATGAGAGGAGAGGAAAGAAGAGGAGAGAGAAGAGAGAGAAATGAGTGCCGGTAACGATAGTAGAAGAAAGAGTGAGATAGGAAATGCCCTTAGCGATGGATACAAACAGGAAGGAAGAGAGAGAAAGGAAGGGAAAGGCAGGCAGGAGCAGCGACGTGAAAACCTACAGGTTCCGTCTCACTGGCTGGGTCTCCGGGTTCAGTGACTCGAGACTCCCAAGCACCGTGTTGAAGTTATGAACGAGACAAACTGATTTTGAACCTTGACGTATTTATTTTTTCTTTTCTCTGGTTCATTTCAAAACTTGTTTGTAACTTTTTACTTAATTAAGTTAATTGATTTATTTATCCGGATATTTTTTCACTGTGAGCGTTCATTAATTATCCTTTTTTTCCTTTTTTCTTACCCTTCACAACCCGTTATATTGTTAATTATTTTCTATTAAACTCCAAGTTTTAGTACCCTTCAGTCAATCACTATATTCCTTTTAATTATTCATAATAGGAAAAGAAACTAGAGCAAAACGAAAACTTCACCTGTACTATTTTTTTTTCATTAGTTTAACATAATCTTTTATTTTAGGAAAAAAATAACGTTATTAACTTTAATTTAATCTAAACGAATCCCTCCCTCCAACAAATCACTTGCTCCTCACTCTAAATTTATTATTATTGATTTCCCTTGTACTGTACGCGGTTTGTATATATATATATATATATATATATATATATATATATATATATATATATATATATATATATATATATATATATACACACACACACACACACACACACACACACACACACACACACACACACACACACACACATAAAAGAAAATATAGTTCCTGTATATAAAAGTAGGACGAAAAATTGCTGATGTGAAGAATAAAGACAAGAGCTTGTTTCGTGAATAATGTTTTTTTAAGCATTACGAAAGGGAAAACACGGCGCCACTCGACCACCTCATGAATGGACTGCGAGAGAGGGAGAGGGAGGGAAACACTGCAAATATGTGCCTTGAAAAGTGGACGGCCAAACGAATAAAATTTTTATTTAGGTAATGAGAAGTGAAGAAAGCTTAGCTCAACATGGTAGCTGACAGGGAGAGAGAGAGAGAGAGAGAGAGAGAGAGAGAGAGAGAGAGAGAGAGAGAGAGAGAGAGCAATATCAGTAATGTGTGCTTATATGTGAAACTGGGTAGCAAACTCTTTCATCATGGCACTAAAAAAATATTGTGTTTTTGTTGTTGTTCTTGTTATTATCATGATCACTGTTATTATTTTCTTTACCAATTACAATGTTTGTTTTGGAATGTTTACTATGATCATTACTACTGGTACTTCTCTTCTCTTCCTCCTCCTTCTCCTCCTTCTTCTGTGCTATCCTGTATTCACAACTAATAGAATAGAATATCTACCTAAATACCATAGTAAGGATCTCACGGTCTGTTGCTCTTTGGATTTCCTTTGTACCTTTGCTGTCCTTGGTAATCCTCCCCCTCTTCCTTCTCCTGCTACTACTACTACTGTTTTATTATTTCATGTAGTATGAGCGCTGGCATAGGTGAAAAAATAAAAGTACATTAAAAAAAAAAAACAGCGGTGCCAGTTCCTAAAGACAAAAAAAGATGTCACCCAATTTTGGTGGGTAATTTGGAACTTAGTAAATTATATTACCATTTACTATTCCCTTATTATACGAAAACTACATCAACTTTGAGTCTCTCTCTCTCTCTCTCTCTCTCTCTCTCTCTCTCTCTCTCTCTCTCTCTCTCTCTCTCTCTCTCTCTCTCTCTCTCTCTCTCTCCCTCCCTGGTCACTCAGAAGCTGCAGGTTCACAGGTACACATTTTTTCATCACATTTTCAACTTTGCTCACGTCACTAGCAGCTCGGCTCTCTCTCCTGCCGCAGCAGGGTAAAAAAAAAATCTACAAAAAAAAAATCATATCTGTACTGGAAGGTTCAGAGGGTGGGAGATGGCAGGGAGAAGCAGCAGGGTAAAGGTGGTGGTGGCTGTGGTGGTGGTAGAAGCAGCAGTGGTTGTATTAGATGGAGGAGGAGGAGGAGGAGGAGGAGGAGGAGGAGGAGGAGGAGGAGTATATGAATGCCTTGAGGGAGATAGAGACATGATCTTCAGTGTCTTCGATGGTATGTAAATTAAATTGATTTAGGGTTAGATGAAATACATTATAATAATATATTTTTTCATTCATAAACACATCCAAAATACCTATATGAAGACAACAACAAAGAAAGAATATAAGAATTTTTTCACCTACTTTATTTTTGTGTTATGTTAATAATGTGCCGAGAGTTTCTTGATGTGTTCCAAGTGAAATGAACTAGATCAAAGCTGCGATTGTGCAATCTTTAACACGGTAATTCCTTCGGTGCTGAGTCCACAAACGTTTCAGTTATACTAGATAATCTAAGAACATTTTTGCAAGTATTCAGATTAGAAAAATAATCAGTTTAAGGTACATTACTTTATACAATTTCGTTGGGGAGTTACTAGTGTTGTGAATTAGATATGAATGAAAAATAATTGTAACAGTGTGGTCATGATTGAAGCATTGTGGTAAACGACAATATAAACAATTGTTTGATGTTATTTTTGTTTTCATTCTTCATTGTACCTTGATGGATTACTGCGGATAGAAAATTATATCAGACTTCACAATATTTTATACTATGGACGTGAAAAATAAATATGTAGTGAATACTAGCTAGTAAATCATTTTGTCAGTCTAAATATCATCGCATACACCTTTTCACTTTTCAAATAATTATTTAACCTTTTAATGTATATAACTTTTGCCTGTTTTACTATCACCTTAGCATAAATGTACATCAGGTTTCTTCATGGGGATCACAAGGTCTGTACTTTTATGTGGCATCACTAAGTACTAAGTAAGCTCTAACAATATTATATAGGTAAAACATAGGCAATGTCAATGAATGAGTTGTAAACTAAATAAAACTATCAAAATTATGATGAAAATAATCAATTGGACAGCTTCAGTTATGAGTTATGCTCTTCATGATTGGAAGCCAACACCTGGGCATTCAATTAAGCTCGAGGAAGAGGTGCGGCAATCAAAGCTTTATCTGGTGGTGCGCTGCTCATGAGTCTTCACTTGTAGCACTAATTAATACATAGGCCACTAGCTGTGTGGACGAGCGCGAGGTTGAATACTACATTATGATTAAACGTTGCTGAAGATAATGGAGAACAACATCAACGTCATTGCTAACTTCATTACTGTTTGTTTACGTCCATCAACATTGCGCTATACGTGGCGAGTGTTGCTCTAGGAGGCTGACTGGGGGGTGGATCAGAGAGGAAGCGGTGTTGGGAAGAGTAGTAGTTACGTGTGTGGTTGGAAGGTGGGTAGTGTATCTTTGTGGGCTCTTGGAAAGGTGTGTGTATGTGTGTGTGTCATCTCTTTACCAATTTTTCCCTCCTTATTTTCCTCTTGATCTATTTTTTTTCAATTTTTCTCCTCTTTTTCCTTATTCAGTGACTATTTTGTTTTGTTCTTCCTTCTTGTTTATTTTTTCTCCTCCCATTCTTTCTTTCATTCTTACTTTTCCTCATCTCTTTTCATGTCTATTTCGGTTTTTATTTGTTCTTCTTCCTGTTCTTCTTCTATTTCGTCCTCCACTCATTTTTTATTTAGTTCATTATATTCCTCATCCTCCCTTTTTTCTTCCATTTTGTGCTTTCTTTTTCCCTTCTGCCTTCTCTTCTCCTCTTCTAATTCATCCGTCTATTCTTCCATTTACTCTTTCTACTTTCAATTTTTCATTTTCTTCTTCCACTTCATCGTTTTCCCTTTTTCTCCACCAATTCTTCTTTATCTTCTTCTTCTTCCCTTTTTCTCCTCAAGTTTTTCCTTATGTTCTTCCTCCTCCTCCTTCTCCTTCTTTCTTTTCTCCAACTACCTCATTTCTTCTTTGTACCGTCACCCATCTGTTTCACCAGCTGTCCGCCTTTTCACTTGTCCATTCTTTACCTCTCACCACCACTACTCACTGCCACCACCACCGCCGTTACCACCACCACCACCGCCACCACCACCACCACCATCAGTCACGAGCCATTTGTACTACTTATTTTGTTTTTATTCAGTGAAATTAAATTAATCTCGGGTAATAACGTGGCGGAGTGGAACTAGTCTGTTACTGCTCAAATCTCTCTCTCTCTCTCTCTCTCTCTCTCTCTCTCTCTCTCTCTCTCTCTCTCTCTCTCTCTCTCTCTCTCTCTCTCTCTCTCTCTCTCTCTCTCTCTCTCTCTCTCTCTCTCAAGTAAAGCTGTGTGTTTACGAGGCAATCAAGGTGAAGGAAGACTTTGAGAGCTCAACCACGAAGCTTAACTCCCAGTGTCCCTTTGCGAGAGAGAGAGAGAGAGAGAGAGAGAGAGAGAGAGAGAGAGAGAGAGACTTATACCAGAAGAAAAGAAAGGATAAGATGAGGGTAGATGCAAGAACGACACACGAGAGATATCAAGGGCAAGATTATAACAGTGAAGAAGGAAGGATTAGTGTGAATGCTCTGGCACCTGGAAGGGAGAGGTGGAAAGAGACGTGGAAGGGGGAGGTGGAAGTAAAAGGAGAAGAGAGAGGTGAAGGAAGAGGAGGAGAGAGGAGTTAAAGAAGAGGTGAGGAAAACAGGAGAAAGGAAAAGCGAGAGAGAGAGAGAGAGAGAGAGAGAGAGAGAGAGAGAGAGAGAGAGAGAGAAAAGAGAGAGAGCATATATCAGCACTAGAAAATATGTAAATTGATAGACATGTGCCCTTTTAGTCGGGAAATGCCATCAAAACTGAATCCTCAAAATCTTTCCACACGAACTTGAAGAAAGAAGACTGAGGAGGAGGAGGAGGAGGAGGAGGAGGAGGAGGAGGAGGAGGAGGAGGAGGAGGAAAGGAGGAGCAAAAGAAGAAGGGGGAACGAGGAGAAGGAGAGTCTGAAAGAGATGAGAAGGAATAGGAGGGCGAGAGGAAGTGGGAGGTAAATCCGATGAGTAAAAGGAAACAAAAGAGAGAGAGAGAGAGAGAGAGAGAGAGAGAGAGAGAGAGAGAGAGAGAGAGTAATACAATGACTGAAAGACAAATATATATGAGGAAAGGTAAGGGGAAGAAGGAAAACACTAATACGTATACAAGGTTAGATGTAGCAGAGGAAGAAAAAAAAGTATATATATATATGCCCTAGCGAAAACCACCCCTGATCGCCCAAGGTACTGTTTTGATTGGCTGTTAGTAAAGGCTGGTTCTCGTGTTTTATCCAGTGATAGTGAGTGTTGAAGGAATACATATATGTTATTTTATGTTTGCTCTGTTGTTGTGCTGTTATGATTTTGTTAGCTGATAAGGTTGTAAGACAGACAGAGAGAGAGAGAGAGAGAGAGAGAGAGAGAGAGAGAGAGAGAGAGAGAGAGAGAGAGAGTAGAAAGGCTGACAGACAAAACAAACACATATTATAAGATCCACACAGGACCCTCTCTTCCTTAATTAACACACACACACACACACACACACACACACACACACACACACACACACACACACACACACACACACACAACAGGAAAGGTCAAACACAGTGGCAGACAGACAGACAGACAGGACTCATAAGAAGATAAATTGTATTAACCCTATCATATCTTCCACCTAACTTTCCCTTCCCTAATATATCATGTTCGTGAATTTTATCATCCTTTCCCCTTAATATATTATGATGCTCGTCCTCCTTCACCTTCCACCTCTCATGCATCACTCTTATTTCCTTACTCTTGCTCTCATTAGGTCAATCTTTCTTTACTTTGTTATGTATATACGTATTTATTTTTCTTATTTTATTAATATTCCTTTTTTTATCATTTTATTTTCCCACCAGATTTCCTTGAGACTTTGTTATATTATCGTGCTTTTATTATTTTTGTCTCCCTTTTTCAGTGCGTAAAATTTGTTGTTTTTTTTTCTTCCATATTAAATTTAGGTTTCTCCGGAATTATTAATCCATTTGGCCTTAATTTTTATTCCATGTGTTTTATTTTATTTGTTTATTTATTTTTTTTTTTTTTTTGCCATTCTTTTCCACAAGCGCTAATATTCTGCTTGAAATTCTTAATCACAAAGCCACGTAAAATGCAGAGAAGATTAAACCAGTGCAAATAAAAATGAACAATGCAAGAGAAGGAATTTAGTGCCACTGTATTGTTTTATTTTTATTCTTGACGTCTTGTCCTACCATTTTTTTCATTTTCATTGTGTGTGTGGTCCATTATCACTTTTCATTTAGTGTTCTCAGTATTCTTCCTTTTTCAATTGATGTGTCATAGTATAATTTTGCTTTTATATTATGATTTCTCCTTGCCTTTGTTCTTCAGCATTTAATTTTCATATGTTCTATTTCCACTTGTATTTCTCTTAAGCTTCTTAAAATCAAGTGTTTTTGTTTCTGAAAGCCTTTGTTGAGAGGGCTTCTGTTCTTAATTCCGATTGTGGTGTTGAAAGTATTTCTCGCTCATTTTGGTCTTTTTATTCATGTTTTGTCTTCATATATGGCTCATCTTCCCATGATTTTTTTTTTTCAAGTACACACACTTAGCAACACATTTGTTTTTTTCTTTCTTTCCTATCTTTGAATTCCATATCAATTGCAAGTCTTCAGTTCAGTTTTTAGTAACACATTCTAACCAAAATATTCTAAGAATGACATTCTAATTCCAACTCTCCTGATACATTCACTTTTTTTATGATATATTTCAACCTTGCAACATTCTAATGATCTAACATTCTAACTAATCTTCCAAACACACACTATGTCCTTTTCCTACCATATTCGAACTTATTTTTTATATTTCCATCATTTTTTTATTTTTTTCTAACGCATCCTAACTCCTTCTCATGATACATTTTAAATAAAGTTTCTAGCATTCAAATAAACTTTCCTGCCACTTTCTGACTCCTTTTCATGATGCCTTCTAACACATTTTCCTTCGGTTTTGCAGGCGCCATATTCGACCAGGATAATAGGGAGATTCAGGGCGCCTTCTTGCACGCCATCCAGCAGCACAATCAAAACACCACAAGCAGGAGACTTCAGCTTCACGCCTTTGTGGACATCATAAGCACGGCAGATGCCTTCAAGATCTCCAGACTGAGTGAGTGTTTTTCTTACCTCAGTTGTTTCTCGTCTTTTTTTTTTTTTTTTTTTTTTTTTTTTTTTTTTTTTGTCTCATCTGCCGTTTGCTTCTCCAGGTACTTATTTAAATATTAACTTTTTTTTTTTTTTTTAGTGTTCCCTCTTATGCCTTGATGTTTTTATACGTTTTGTTCCAGTGTATTTGTTTTATTGCATTTTTTTGTTGGTATACATGTAACAAACGTTGTCTTTCCCTCTTTTATGTTTTTTTTTTATATTTCTTTCTTTTCTTTCTTCTTTACGAGCTTCCTTCCAGTATATTTATTCTATTTCATATTTTATTGGTATGTTTTTGTTTTTCTTTTGGTACTAGCGTGTGACATCCTTGAAAACAAGCACTTTTTGTCGTCGTGTAAGATATCTTTTTTTTTTTTTCATATCATAACATTTTATTCATAGTTTTTCTTTAGTTTTATTTTACATGTTTTTTTTTCTTCCTGACTGTGTTTTCCTTACTACAATAATATTCACGATGTCTTTGTCCTTCCAAATGCATGTGTGTGTGTGTGTGTGTGTGTGTGTGTGTGTGTGTGTGTGTGTGTGTGTGAGTGTGAGTGTTTGTTTGTGTGTATGCGTGTGTTGTCTTTAATATCCACTTTCATTTGTTTTCCAGGCTGTGTAACTTTTTTCTTCTTCTTTTTGTCTCTCGTCTAGTGTTCTCTGTTCCCTTGCATTCATCGCGTTGCGTTTTCTTTTCTTAAGTTCTGGCTCACACTAAAGCCGGAGATATATTTAGACTTCTGCGTATTATATCTTGTAATGAAACACTACTATTTTTCTAGGAAGAGGATAATGGGTACGGAATGTCTTACTCTGCTTTATAATGTAGTGCTTTGAATTTAATTGATCTTAAAAACATGATTTGATCTTTGAAGTTTGAACTCAGTTGAGGGTGAGGCTTTTTCTTCTTCTTCTTATTATTATTATTTTTTTTATTATTATTATTATTATTATTATTATTATTATTATTATTATTATTATTATTATTTTGTTATTACTATTATCATTATTATTGTTGTTGTTATTATAATCATCATTGTTGGAATTCTCATCACGTTTTTATTTCATTGTTTTTTTTATTTCCTTTTCGTTCATATTAATCTTCATGTTTTCTTTTTTTTTTTTTTGTATCCCTTCTCTTTCTCTTTTTCGTCTTTTTGATATTATTCCTCTATTTATTTTCTTGTCTTCTGTTCCCTGTTCTTCTATTGCCTTCTACCCTTTCATATCTCCTCTCATTTCTTCTCCTCTCCTCTTTTCTCCTCTTCTGTCCTCATCTCCCCTCTTCTTTCCTTTCCTTTTATCCTCTTTCTCCTCTCCACTTCCCTCATCTCCTCTCCTCTCCTTTCCAATCCACTCCTTTCCTCTTCTCTCGTCTCCTCTCCTCTCCTTTCCTCACCTCTTCTTTGCTCTCCTTTCCTCACCTCTCCTCTCTCTTTCCACGCCTCACCTACATTCTTGTCTCACCTCTGCTTCTCCACTTCTTCCTCTCAGCATGCATATTAAGCATCAGCGGAACCTTCTAAAAATCCCACAATAGGTGACTTGACTTTCGTGAAGCCGTGCGTCTCATAGGTGGATCTTGGAAAAACTCGCATGGATTTCGCCAGCCTTTCCCAGGACCAAGTGGAAAGACTCGTGGACAGCAACAAGGCGGTGAATGGACACGATAAATTAAAGCCAGTTAAAAGTGAAGTGATAGAGACGCTCGTGGGTGGAAAAAGGTCGGAAAAAGATGCGATGCTGAGGCTGAAAGTCCCGTGTTGCAGTGCGGGACGAGCGGCCTTAGGGATATGAGGGAAATTTCCGGTGATAAGGCGAATTATTTCAAGATGAATGGAGGGAATGGCAAAGAGGTGATAACAAAAGAAGCCTCGTTCGCATCATGAGCACCTTCCCGTGGTGGTGGCGGCTGGGTTGGGAAAGAAACATCAAAGGAAACAACGATAATATTCATGTAAAGGGGAAATGTAAGAATGTGGGAGGGGGAAAAGTCTGCGATTTTTCCGGTTGTAAATGCGAGATTCTGAGGAAAGATGCAATGCTTTTCTGAAATAAATGCTAGGAACAAAGAGAGAGAGAGAGAGAGAGAGAGAGAGAGAGAGAGAGAGAGAGAGAGAGAGAGAGAGAGAGACAGACATGCAGACATGCAGGAGACAAACACAAACAGTCAGCTAGCCAAACAGACATAAATACTGCCAGCTTGCGACACACACACACACACACACACACACACACACACACACACACACACACACACACACACACACACACACACACACACACACACACACACACACACACACACACACACACAATTATAAACAGAAAAAGAATAAATAAATAGATAAATTAACAAAAAAAAATTAAGCATGACAAAATTGAAAAGAAAAAAACAATAGGGAATAAATACAATTCTAACGCATTGGCTATATATCCATAACGATCTCAACAACAATAACAACAACAACAACAACTTCAACAACAACAAATACATAATGCTTTCAACATCATCATTTTCACTGCAAGAATAAAAAAAAAAAATTGAACTGGTATATACAGGAGAGTTTTCTTGTGTCTCTTTATCTCCCTCGTTTAAAATGTATTGACGGAGAGAAGTTCTGTAGCAGCGGCTGAGGCGGAGAGGTAGAAGAGTCGTGGTGGGATGTTTTTAGCGTGGTGTCCCTCGGGGTGGATCAAACCAGGGGTCTATCACGCTCCATTGTGCAGCCTCTCCGTCCTCAGTCCCCTAGAAGACAGCTCTCTCACACACACACACACACACACACACACACACACACACACACACACACACACACACACACACACACACACACACACACACACACACACACACACACACACACACACACACACACACACACACACACTCTCAACCTAGCCAAATGCAGTTACTTTTACGTCTCCCTTGCTTCACCTCATTACCTTCCCCTCTTCCCATTCTGTCTTCTAGATCATAGACTAGTTCTCTTTCTCGTTTTCTTACTCCACTCTTCCGTCCTTGTATTGTGTTGTTTTTTTACGTCTCATGACTTTGTTTTTGTTGATTGTTTTTTGTGTTTTATGCTTCTTTTTCTTTTTTCCTACTTCTTTTTCTTCTTTTTCTTCTTCTTCTTCTTCTTCTTCTTCTTCTTCTTCTTCTTCTTCTTCTTCTTCTTCTTCTTCTTCTTCTTCTTCTTCTTCTTCTTCTTCTTCTTCTTCTTCTTCTTCTTCTTCTTCTTCTTCTTCTTCTTCTTCTTCTTCTTCTTCTTCTTCTTCTTCTTCTTCTTCTTCTTCATCATCTTCTTTCTCTTCTTCATCATCATCATCATCATCTTCTTCTTCTTCTTATTTTTTTTTTCTTTGTTTAGCTTTGCTCTCTCCTCTTAAGCCTCTTCTCGTCGTTGCCATTCCTTGTATTTCTTTTCAATCCGGCTCAACCCAACGCCTCCTCGCCTCCTCCTTTCCTCCTCCTCTTACTCCTTCTCCCTGTCCTCCTCCTCCTCGTCCTCCTCCTCCTCCTCTTCCTTCAGCAGAGTCTACGTATCATATTTCGTTTCTTGTTTTTAATTTATTTTTACTTTAAGGGGGAGCTGAAAGCCTCGTCCTGTTTCTTTTTCATGTTCCTTTTAGTGTGTTATTTTTGAGTACCGTGTTACACGTCTTTGTCTCATTTACTCCCAATGCTTAAGTCTTCATGCTTTTCACCCTTTTCTTTTTATATTCGACTTTTCAGTTTCTCTAACTTTTGCGCTCATATACACGCGCATGTACGTACATAAACACAAAAACCCAAGCACACACACACACACACACACACAGACACACGCACACTTACATTTTTTTTTTTTTAATACTGGGTCTTCTCATTGTTTATTCAAGGGCGATGTGGAATTGGCTTCTGCTGGAGATACTTGTGCAAATGCAAGTGTGCGCTCATCACGTCTAAGAAACTGCTCGGTTTATTACGGTGACATTACGGCTGCCTCTCCCTGTTTATCGCGAGGGATACCGCGATCTTGCCAACACTCCAGGACTCTTCACTGCTGGGAGAAACTCACTAAAATCTTCCCCGCTATCCAGTTCTGGAGTCCTGAGGGGAGCGTTAAGCCTTGTCTGAGAAATATTCGAGTGCGTGAGCGTTATGGCCGATTATGAGAGCATTTGCACAGTCCCTACAGACCTCAATACAATAATAACACTTACCTTCTTGGGTATATGAGCATTTATAAGAGATTATGACGGCATTAGCGAAATTCCTACAGTGCTCATTGGGCGCGGCGATCTAGAGGCTGGCGTTATCAAGGGATTTGGGAAAGAAGGAGCCACCGCCAGAAGTTTGGCGGGGCGAGTACGTTGTCAGTGTTAAGGGTTGCTGTGGGCAGGACGCGGCGCTGGGGTGTCGTGGCGATGGCTGGGTGAGGCAGAGTGAGGCAGGATGAGGCAGGGTGAGGGAAGGGTGAGGAAAGGGTGAGCAGAGGAGGGGAGCCGTGGTCATTAAACACACACACACACACACACACACACACACACACACACACACACACACACACACACACACACACACACACACACACACACACACACACACACACACACACACACACACACACTGCACTGCCGAGAGAGAGAGAGAGAGAGAGAGAGAGAGAGAGAGAGAGAGAGAGAGAGAGAGAGGCATATATGTAAATAAATAGGGATATTCATACACCAAACAATAGTATGAAAAATGAATATCCATCATTATATCATTTACAGAGGAGTATACGACTTGCTACCTGAACGTAAAAGTCACACACACACACACACACACACACACACACACACACACACACACACACACACACACACACACACACACACACACACACACACACACACACACACACACACACACACTAGCGAAATAAAAAAGACCAGTCAAACTCAACAACAATAATTACCAAGCAAAAATATAACGAGTTACAGCAATAATAACCAAACACAAAATGGATAAACAAAAACCTAAAAACAAGCTCAAACTGAAATAATAATAAAAGTAAAATTCCAACTTTCACCCCAAAAAATTATTCTCTCGACCGAAAATTTACCCTCGACATAGTGACTGCGGCGCTACTTGGCCCGCGGGTGAGCTCAGTTGGGGCCAGGCAGGACGGAGGGAGGAGGAGAAGGAAGAGGATGAGGAGAAGGAGGAGGAGGAGGAGGAGGAGGAGGAGGAGGAGGAGGAGGAGGAGGAGGAGGAGGAGGAGGAGGAAGAGGAGTAGGAGGAGAAGGAGAAGGAGGAGGAGGCGGAGGAGGAGGAGGAGGAGGAAGAGGGTACTGGTGCTGTTCTACATTCATAAATCCTTTGTACACAGTCATCCAACAGCAAACACGGAGCTGCGTAATCCGTGGGGCTAATTAAGCGGCGTTGAAAATATACCACCGTACTGAGCGAGAGGAAAAAGGTCCAGCGTTAGCGTGAGGGAGTTTACGCTGTGCAGTGTCTTGTGTGTGCTGTGCCTTAGTGAGCTGTGTGTTTTGCGCCGCGGTGTAGCTGTTGCTGGTGTTTCTGCTGGTGCTGTGTGGCCTCCGCTGCCTCGCCTTCCTCCCTTTGTTTTGTTTTACAGCCTCGCGTTGTCCGCCGAAGCTGAGCAAATGATCTCGCTGCGAAGAGTTACGGTGCATGCAGGATAAATGCGTGAGTCTTTACCCAAAATTACCTGTCTGAGTAAGGCCGCTTATTATTAGCAGCTCAATGGTCAATAGCAAACTGGCGGTGCTTGAAGATTCCCCGCCATAAAGCCGTTACGGAGCATTCAGACTTTATACCCTGATATCGGGGAGGGAAATAAGAAGGGAATACTTTTATAAACCCAACGCGGAGATAAAGTATTGATTTGTGCCGCGTATCGGAAACCATTATATTTAAATTAAGGGAATTCACCAAAAAAAAAAAAAAAAAAATGGCACGAACACGGAAACTAAGGAAAACGTAAATATAATACATCTTACTCTTGTGCCATCTCTTCAGAATATAAAATGACGAAGGAATCTCGAGAAAACTCCATCCCTTTTTTGTTTTTTTTCCGGCACCATGTATTCTGGCGGGCACGAGGAGAAGCAGCGGAGTGTCGAGGGAAGAGTGGAGTTGTCTGGAGACGCCGCAGTGTTCCGCCGTTGCATTAGACTCGTCGAGGTTGGGCGGATGAATAGCCTTCCAAGAGCCGTCGAGGGAGCTGTGTGTGGTGCATGGTAATGTGGGGAGAGTGAGGCGCCCGGTGGAAGAGAGAGAGAGAGAGAGAGAGAGAGAGAGAGAGAGAGAGAGAGAGAGATTGGTATATATTTTATTTTTGGGAATTTTGCTTCATATATTAATTGACCACATAGTTGTTTTTTTCTCTCTCCTTTAATCATAAACATCTTATGATAATGAGCAACATGTTACATAATATTATAAGGTTCAATAGGCCAAAGCTTCAATAGGACCTCAGATGTATTATGAAATGTATAACGAGAGACTTTATAGGGCTTCTCAAGATTTGGCACAAGGGAAATATGTCGATACAATTCCTGCCCTCTAACTTTCCCAACATGCATGAGAGAGAGAGAGAGAGAGAGAGAGAGAGAGAGAGAGAGAGCACATACCAAAGGAAAAATGCAACATAAAATATAAAGACAAAATTGAAAAAGGAGATTGGATTAAATAAGGAGCAGTAAGTCAATTAATAATGGTGTGCTTACAAAAAAAAAGGATGAAAAGCTTGAGAAAGATATGAGTATAAGATGATTTTTTTTTTTTTTTTTTTTGTTATGGTCTATAGCGCCTGTAGGTTCACTTGAAGAGTATGGGAAGCGCTGTTCAGTTTCCGCCCATTAGCGGCGCAAGGAAGTAGTATATAAACAATAAATATATACTAATTAATAGAAACAAAACAGATAGGAGAAAAAAAAAGTATCATAAAGGGAAGGAAAAATAAGGTTAAAACAATAAATATAACCAATTAAACAAAACATAGACTATTGAACAAACACATGGAAATAAACTCATAAATCAAAGCACTTGCATATAGATCCAAAACAATGCCAACAATAATCAAAACAACATACATAGAAATAAAAAGAAAAAAAATAATAGAACACCAAAAAAAAAAAACACAAACACATACTCTCACACAACCAAATACACTAACAAACAACATCATAACGAGAGACAAATACAGAACCACATCAGACAAGAATAGACAGACAAGGAGCCATACAGAGAGCAAACATAAATACAGAGGAGAATGGGGGATGAGTTTCTAAACACAATAATGCGTCCAGACAGAGGCGTGCTTCATGTGTGGCTGTGGCATATCCCTAAACCTGATTATTATTAGGAAACCTGGTTAATACACACACACACACACACACACACACACACACACACACACACACACACACACACACACACACACACACACACACACACACACACACACACACACACACACACACACACACACACACACAGAGAGAGAGAGAGAGAGAGAGAGAGAGAGAGAGAGAGAGAGAGAGAGAGAGAGAGAGATAAGAAGAAAGAGGATAATGCAGGAAAGGAAAATGAAATTAAATCCGGACTGTAAGAATATCAGAGATTGAAGAGGAGAGGATTAAAAAAAATAATAAATAAATAAAGGAAGGTAATGTAAGAAAATTTATAAGAAAGATATTGCTGAAAACCACGATAAAAATAATAGTAATGGTAATAATAATAATAATAATAGTAATAATAATAATAATAATAATTTGTTCCAGAAGCAGATACTTCTATAGATTTCTTTTTCTCTTTATCCTTTTTTTCATTTTCATTCTCTTCAAACATTTTTTTTTTCTTGGGGTAGGATTTCACTTTCTCCTCTGTTAAAACTGACATGCTGATTATGCAAATGGATGGTGAAAATGAAACAGTCACAAAGAGAGAGAGAGAGAGAGAGAGAGAGAGAGAGAGAGAGAGAGAGAGAGAGAGAGAGAGAGGTCATGGCGATAAATGCAGATAAGAGACGATAATGATAAGAATAGTGCAGGAAGAAATATCTGAAATTGAAAAAAAAAGAGGAAACACTAAACTCTGGCAGAGAGAGAGAGAGAGAGAGAGAGAGAGAGAGAGAGAGAGAGAGAGAGAACAGAAAAAAGAAAGAACAAACATTATCAATACAAATAAAAAAAAAACAATAAAATAATAAAGGCAAAAGACAAACAAAAAAGAAAAATCAGGAAACACGAAAAGGGATGAACTCGATTAGGGAAGGAGTAAAGCGAGGGAAATAGGGACTAAGAGGAAGAGAAAGAGGAACGGTACTCTTGGTCTGTCAGCGATGGGAAGGATCTCTGGGACTCGACACCAAAGAAGATTATGTAGGAGGTTGGTAGGAGGTGCTTTGAGTCCTTATGGAAATGTCCTGAGGAGATGCCAAGGAGAGAGAGAGAGAGAGAGAGAGAGAGAGAGAGAGAGAGAGAGGTTAGGGAGCTATTAGCGAGAAAGAAAGAGAGAAAAATAGGGAGACGGGACAGAAAGAGAGAACAAGAATGGAGGGAGATAAATACAAAGAAGTCTAGAGGAAAGGGAGATAAAAGGAGATAGGATAATGAGTGACAAAGAGAAGATCAAAATAAAGGAGAGCGAGAAAGAGGAAGGAAACGATTAAAGAAAAAAAAAGAGGAGTAGAAAGAAAGAATGAAGGACATGGAGAAATAGAAAGTAGGTGGAGAGAAAATGAGCTACGAAAGCATGGTGAGAGAGAGAGAGAGAGAGAGAGAGAGAGAGAGAGAGTGCGTGTGTGTGTGTGTGTGTGTGTAGGGAAGGGACTCGCCTAACCTATTCCTGAGCTATTCCCATTCCTTCCATATATAATGGAGGAGGAGGAGGAGGAGGAGGAGGAGGAGACACCGTAATAGGAAATTATAGGCAAGTCCTCCTGGGGTGTTGTGTTACTCTGACTATTCATGGCTTTAGAGAGAGAGAGAGAGAGAGAGAGAGAGAGAGAGAGAGAGAGAGAGAGAGAGGAAAATGTCCCTGCCTTATTTTCATTACTTACATAATTGTTATTCCGATTTTATTTGTCTGTATTATTTTCTCTTCCTCTTTTTTTAATGTTGATATCGAATGGAATGGAAAACGTGGAATTTCCATTTAAATGCATACCTGATTAAAATGACCTTTGGCTTTTAAAGGGCATGCTGGCTGGATGAACACAGGGAGGGGGGAGTGGAGCGCCTTGTGTCGCTTCCCCTTCCCCCTATCATTCCTATGTTTCCTTTTTATCTTTTCTTGTTTCTCTCATTCGCAACGTCACCATTTGTATTGATAAGATGCTTAATATCTTCTCTCTCTCTCTCTCTCTCTCTCTCTCTCTCTCTCTCTCTCTCTCTCTCTCTCTCTCTCTCTCTCTCTCTCTCTCTCTCTCTGGTTAACCTAATGATTTGATTATTACTAGAAAATTATTGATAACTGTGGAAATGTTTTCGTTATTATGTGAGTATCTTCATTACCATGCAGATGTCTTCATTACTATGTGAATATCTTGATTAACATAGGAATATCTCGATAGTAATGTGAATATTTTGTTTGCCATCCGAATATGCTGATTGTCTTGTGAATATCTTTTAGATAAATGTGTTTTTTTTTTTTTATGATTGTCGTATAAATGGTTTTATTCTTATAGTGTCTCAAATTAAAAGATCCATTTCCGTGTCCCTTATCTTTTAATGTGTGTGTGTGTGTGTGTGTGTGTGTGTGTGTGTGTGTGTTTGTTTCTTTGTTTCGTACGTATGTTCTTCTTTCATTTGATGGGGTAAAAGTAACCCCCATTAACATGAACATTATCTTTTTTCTTTTAAGTTTGTGTTTTATTCCACGCTTTTGTTTCCCTTCTTATTCGTGAAATTGTAAAGCTGAAATAACTATATTTTTCGAAAAGCGGAAGAGAAAAGATGGGACGAAACGATGGGTTGCAATGTTCAGAGAGAGAGAGAGAGAGAGAGAGAGAGAGAGAGAGAGAGAGAGATTAAAAAATATAGGCGTTCGTATCGCCAATCACCAAATCCAATTGATCGCCAGCGGGGAAGTGAGTGACAAAAGTCAGAGTACACCCCCTCCCCCCTCTTCATGTCCCTCTCCTTCAGTTACCCCCACCCCCCCTTACACTATGCCGTCCTCTCCCTCTAAAAAAAGTTTACGAACACGAGGAACGATGTTGGAATGTTAACTCTGCTATTGACGAGCGTGGGAATCTCTCTCTCTCTCTCTCTCTCTCTCTCTCTCTCTCTCTCTCTCTCTCTCTCTCCCCTCTGTTTTAATTTTCGTTGTCCACGTTTGGTTTTGTGCGTTTTTATTTGTTTCCTTTGTTTTTCTGTATTTTTGTTTGTTGATATAACTTCAGTGTATATCAGTTACGCACGCACGCACTCTCGCACACACACACACACACACACACACACACACACACACACACACACACACACACACACACACACACACAAAGAATGACATAGATAAAAAAATAATGTAAAAAAATACATCTATATGTAGGATATTTTTCATTTATAAAGGTTTTAGAAAAGTAAGAAAAAACATGATAATCATTGAATATTTATATTGAAATGCAACGCGTTCTATATTCAGGAAATTATTCTAATGATAATGATAATATTTCTCTTTATCTACATACCAGAGCGATATGATAATGGCATTTATTAATTATAAAAAAGGAAATAATTGAATTATTGTTTTTAGAAAGATACAGATAAACACGCGGCGGGAGAGTTACTGAAAACAAGAAAACCAAAGATCTCGAAAGAAAATCACGAGGTCAAAAAAAGAAAATGAAAAAAAAAAAGAAAACGCTTCAGGCAAGATGTCATGAAGGTGAGAATAATTAAGATAAGATTACGACGCACACCTCACCTGCCTCACTGCCGCGTGTCGCCCTTGGTAATGACTTCTGGAACTGCCGCTGTGGGAGAGAGAGAGAGAGAGAGAGAGAGAGAGAGAGAGAGAGACGGGGAACCATGTTATAATCTCTCCAGTTCTGTCTACGTTGTTTACCTGTAGGTATTTAGCAGATTCCCTTACAATAGAACACCACCAATATATGTTTTAGAATACACTTGTGTTTCCTATGTAATTCCAAGATTTTTTGTGCACTGCATCCATTTGTTGAACGTTGATCTTTTGACCATTAGTAGATGGCAGCACGACACTAATTGTTTCATCAGTTGAGTAGCTGTAGTTGCTTTTATCGAACGAATATTAAAGTACAAGCGGTAAAATGTTTGAAATATTCGATTGCTAAGCAGTGTGTTTGGTGACTGTGCTGATAATTTCTACTTGACAGTTTCATAACGCTCGTAAGAATGGTTTTAGTGTGAGTAACTAAAGTTTTGATATTCAGGATGTTCGGGGATGATAATATGTCATTCTATACATGCCTTTGTAAAGTGAATCAGTGTGCGTGTGAATTTGTCTTTTCCTCAGAAGATAATGAAAAATGTGTGTGTAGCTGCCACGTGTATCAAGCAGAATGATTTTGCTCTGTATTATTTATTTTTCTTTTTTTTCGTATGAATTTGATATGTCAGGTACTGCTGCTGCATGTTTGACAGCTTTCCTTGCAGTCACTTGTAAACTTTTACGCACTTCGTACTGTCTTTTATTATGGAAGAAGACCGCATCAAAACTTTCTCTCTCTCTCTCTCTCTCTCTCTCTCTCTCTCTCTCTCTCTCTCTCTCTCTCTCTCTCTCTCTCTCTCTCTCTCTCTCTCTCTTCTCCGTATCCAAGTATTTTTATTTATATTATCTTTCCATACATTCAGGAGGTAAGGTTCATGGTGATGTGAAGGTTAGAATACACACTTTTTTTTTTCTGATAGCGATGTTCACTGAAGGTAATTATATATAAAGGTATGCGAGGCTGGTACGTATGTCTTGTACTGATTCTGCCTGTTTAAGTCAATGACATATGTCACGTTCCCCACTTTCCGACGGGTTATTTCACCTCTTGTTTTAAAGCTTGCCAGCGCCTCGGCCGGAAAACATATCATCCCGCAAATACACACTTAATGCTACAAATATAAAGAATTTTGTCCTTACTCACTAACATCCTTACCTACAACACATAACATTCTAAAGAAACACACTCTTATTAAATAATGATGAATATAAAGGAACTTAAACTAATGTACAATATGTCATAATTACTAGTTGCCCACTCTCACCGTGGTCCAAGGAGAGCGGAGCTGGACAAAATAAATAAAGGGGTAACTTCCTAAAAGTCACACCGTGACACATATTAAACACATGGAATATTAATATTTTGTACTTTAGAATATAGGTATAGATGGAATACCTTCTCTATTTACATCTGTTTGTATGGGAACGTTTTCATCCTGAAGAGGTAAAATATTATATTGTTTCGTAAATAAACTGAGAGTCTTGTACTTACTATTGGTGATACTGTGTATGTAGAAACATTGATGAAAGTCTATATGTGGTGCCCTCCTCGTTAACTTCTATATATTACAAGATAACCTTTTGATCCTGGAGAGGGAAAGGTCACTGTATTGTTCCTCACATAAAGTGAGGGTCGCTGTACGCCTGTCTGAGGTATAATGATGTTTTGTAGCAAGCCTGGAGGCAAGGGAGGTGATATTATTTTTCCTTTGTTTCATGCCCAAGGGAAAATGAAGCTTGTGGTGCACTCTTCTAAGTGGAAATGTGTCGCTTATCGTTGAAAAAAAATATAATGATAATGGTGTTTTTATTTCTCTCTTTCTATCTTTATTCATTGTGAGAAGGGAGAATAAATAGGTTTTGTCTTCTCGTATGAGACGAAGTAATTACTCGAGACGGAATAGAGTCTTAGCTTATCAAACGCGTCTATCAAATGCGATGCCTTTCTCTCCATTAGTGAGACCGATGTAGTTTTCTATTTTATTTTTTTCGGTTATGTTATCAGTTTGCAATTTCTCTTAGCGAAAGTAATTACTGGTTATTTGGTGAGCAAAAACGATGAGTTTATATCGACTGTCAAGTGAGAAAAAAGCTAAGTGTATATATTGTCCAAAGTTATTTTCGCCTTATAAATAATAATAATTCGTCAAAACGACGTAAATAGATAAGCAGATTTTACCGTCACAGTAAAGAAAAAACAACGTTATATGATTTTAGCCACGTTATACGGGGAAGTAGGTTTTGCTCTCGTGTAAGTAGCAATAATGCCTGGTAGTGTTTCGTGGCTGAAGGCATGGATGGATCTCGGGTATCAGGAGGGCAGGAAATAATGTCTTTTTTTTTTTCACTGTCTAGGTTGATGAAGGCTTCCGCTCTTTGGCATATGTAAGAATAACAAGTCAAGTGAGGGGATGTGGCTTTGTCAAAAGTGAAACAAAGTTAATTGTTGTTTTCATCCACATCATAAGAAAGATATATTTTTCCTTCATGTTTAAGTGAAAATAAGTTACGTGAGTTTGACTTCTTCGTTAGATGATGTTAATGTTATGGAGTTTAGTATTAAAAGAAATATATTATCTGAGAAATGTGTTTATTTATTTATTTATACTTATGCAAATGATAGATGAGGTAATGTGCCTTGATAACCTAATACATAAAAGGGATTGGTTTCAGAGTTTAAGAAAAGGAAAATGATCCGCTGTTTTCGTCGATTCTTCGCAAAATACTTCTTTGTTCTTGCATAAAATTAAATGTTTTCCACTGGTGAGGTGGGGGCAGGTGAGGTCAGGGTCACGACAGAGGAAGAAGAATTAATACTTTTTCTCTCATGTTAATGTGAAAATAATGATATTAACTTTGAAATAAGAGGAAAAATACCAAAGCTCTTAACAGTGGTATGAACTTTGAACTGAAGAAGGAAAAACAATTATCTCATCAACACACATGAAAAAAAAACCTAACTTTCATATTTATTCCCCACAACTTAGAAGGCAGACGTAATTTTTCTCCATGTATGTGTGTATTTGTATTCACTTTAAACTTTGTGTTGCTTTTCAGTTTAGCGACACGTATATATGTTGCATTTAAAGTGCTAAATGTCTCGTTGTATTATTGTTTCACACTTCATTATATACATTTAGCTTGTTTGTACAAGATGTATTTTTCGTTTTATTACAATGTCACGAAAATTTATTCATTGTGTGTGCTTATTTATTTGTTGACTTTGTTTGCTTTTATAGGCCGTGGAGAATTCCCTTTTCCATACATTCAGCAGGGTTGGGCTTACATTTTAACCTTTTGGTGTAGATGAAGTATATATAGGTAATCCATTAGTGTTATTATTATTGTTATTATTATTTTTTTTTCATTACTATCATTATTATTATTTTATTATTATTATTATTGTTATTATTATTAGTTATTACTATTATTATTAAAATTATTGCTGCATTTGTTTTTGTTGCATATTTAACTAATTTACCTATTTTATTTGTTTCGTTATCCATATCCATATATATATATATATATATATATATATATATATATATATATATATATATATATATATATATATATATATATATATATATATATATATAAAGTTAACGAATATTTTAAGAACTACCATTTTTTTTTTTTTTTACCTATTATTGAAAAAATGAACATAATGATTTGTTAAGTATTAGTGTTGAGTTGTATACATTTGTTTATTGTGTTTTATTGTTGAGAAATAGAACTTTTCTGTTTTCAATTTAGTTCAGTGAAGAATTTAAGTGTTACATTTATTAGATATGTAGGGAAGTTTGGGCCTATTTTATTATGCATTTAAGTGTAAAATTTTACATATCCATTTATTTGTATATTATTATTTCTTTATTTTTACATATGCATTCTCATTTTCACTCATTTTCTTCACAGTTCAGCGGGAAATTCTGAATAAATTCTGAATTTTGATGGATTTCATGATTTGTCTGCGAATAAATAAGATTTCCGTTGATTTCCTTTTCTTCTTTTTTAATTATTGTATGTGGAATTATATGCGCTTGTGATCTGTTTTTGTATCACTTTAATTGCCAGTTTTGTTTTCAGTGCAACACGGAAGTTATATGACAGCAAGTAGCACAATATTGTTGCCAGAGAGAGAGAGAGAGAGAGAGAGAGAGAGAGAGAGAGAGAGAGAGAGAGAGAGAGAGAGAGAGAGAGAGAGAGAGAGAGAGAGAGAGAGAGAGAGAGAGAGAGAGAGAGAGAGAGAGAGAGAGAAAGTACATAATGTGTGGTAAAGAACGTTACTGCCTCCCATTAAATCTACGTGCGCTCTGCATTAACACAAACATCAAATCAACGTGGGCAATGGAATTAGAGCGAAAGTGAAATAGTAAGCAATAAAGGACAATAAACGTTTATGGTCATGCCAAAATTGCCCTTCCTTCGGGTAGAAAAAGAAAGAAAAATAGAGCTAAATTAATTATAAACTGTTAAAGGGGAACTTAAACTTTCTTAGCAAAACTGCATTAGCTTACTGAATTAAAGAAAGAGGAGTGCATGGCCGAAGGAACAAGAAAACTAGAACAAAAACACGCAGAGGAGAAAAGGAATAGGGAGAGAAGATGACTGCATATCCAAGAAAAAGGATCAATATAAGAAAAAAATTGAAAACAAGAAAAACAGAGAAAAAGGAGTATTTCCGGAATAAGGGAATGGAGGGAAGGTTTAGCCAAAAATCAAAAGTGGAAAAGTACGTATTCAAGAAATTCGAGAAAATGAAATAGAACAAAAGAAGAGACCTGGAGGTAAATAATATATAAATAGACGTCAAATGAAGCGATAGGCGCAAGAAGAAGGAAACACAATTAAGTGGAAGATAAAAAATGAAGAAGTGAAAGACGTGGAAGATGAAGAACAAAGAAAATATCTTTGAAAGGAAGGACGAAAGATGAAAGGTAAGAAAAAAATAGGGAAGTAACAGAAAAAAAAAAGTGGTGAAATATAATGATGGGGTATTTGAAACAATGTGAGAGGAGATGATGATAAATATAAAATGAAATATTGCAAGATTAAGAGAACAAAGGATTATGAAAAATGAATGGAAAAAAGAACGAAGATCATATACTTGTGGAATGAGGAATAGAGGAAAAGATAAAGAAGATGAAAGAAAATAGAAAAGAAAGAATGTATAGATAAAATAAGATATCAATGGTGAGAAAATGAAAAAAAAAGAGAGCGAGAGAGAGAGAGAGAGAGAGAGAGAGAGAGAGAGAGAGAGAGAGAGAGAGAGAGAGAGACCTGTGCATGTACTAGAAAAGAGAATGGTAAATAAAAATGAAGATGGAAGAAAAGAACGAACATAAATATTTGTGGAATATCATAGTTGGACATTTGAATTGTAAATCATGTGAGCAAAGAAATTATGAAGAATTTATAGAAAATGCTAAAATTGAAAAAAAATAAACTAATGAAAATAAAAAGAGACTAAAGAATAAGAAAACAATAGACATAGAAGAGATGGTGAAGGAAGAGAAGTAAACTTAAAACTTATTGAAGACGATGATTGCAAAATATATAAACGAATAAATAAATGAATAATTAGAATAAATGATAAAATTGGCAAACGAACAAAGAAATCAATTAATAAATAAATAAAATAAATAATAGAAATGGTAAGAATAATAAACAAATAAACGAATATAAATAAGAGATACAAAATGACAAACAAATGAAAAAAAATGCAAAATAACAAGGAAGACCATGATAATTAATCTGAGAAAAAAAAAAATGTGAAGAATAAAACATAAAAAGAAAAAGAAAGATCAAAGTGATAAAATAACGAAAGAAAATAAATAATAGAAAAATATATGAATTAAGATAAATATTTTTGACATGTAATAAAAAAAATGGAAATAAAAGGAAACATAGATGATGAAGGAATATGAGGGAAAGACGTAGAGAAAATGATGAAAATGAGAGATGGGTCGCTTGAAAATGTAGGGAAGAGGAGAGTTGAAATGAACGCCATAAAGGAGAAAGAGAAGGAGAAAAAGAATGGTAAGCGAGGAGGATGAGGACAAGGAAGTGGAAAAAAAAAAAGAGGGAGAGAGAAAACTGATGGAAGGATCGTATGTGAAAGAGGAAGAGAAGGAGACGTACAAGGAAGAGAAGCTGAACGTAGATTAGACATGGAAAAGAGACGAAGATAAATGAGAATTAAGATAAGAGAAGATAAAAAAGTCATTTTGATCAGAAGTAAGTAGGGAGAGAGAAATGGAGATGAAAAAGGAAGAAAATAAGTGAAAGTTGATAGAAATGAAAACTGAGATGAAGACAGACAGAGAGAGAGAGAGAGAGAGAGAGAGAGAGAGAGAGAGAGAGAGATAGTCTGGAAAAGGCACACCATTTATAAACAATTCTCTCTCTCTCTCTCTCTCTCTCTCTCTCTCTCTCTCTCTCTCTCTCATACACTGTACCTTCTAGTCTTCCTCCATTCATCTCTTTTCATCTCTCCATTACATATTCTGTCTCCCTTCCTCATGCCTTTAATCTTTCCCCCCTCCCTTCCCCTCACATCTCCATGCGTCCCTTCCTTCGCCCCTTCATCTCTCGCTTCACCTAATCCTCCCTTCCTTCCTTTCCTCCTCCCTCTCACTCCTCCCTCCAATGCTCGATGCACGGACGAAGAGATAAACTTAATATAGAGGAACTATGAAATTAGAGCCGATTGAAAAAACTTTATTTTTTAATGACTGTGTGATCTCTAATCCGGCGGAGAGAGGATGAGGATGAAACGCTGTCCTGAATACTCCACCATGCAGGGAGACAAGGGAGAGGAAAGGAAAGGGAACGAGGGAACTGTCATGTGTGTGTGGAATTATTATCATGCAGTGCTATTGAAATGTTCACAGCGAATTGTTTTTCCGTTTGACTTTTTTTTTATGATTGATTTTGTGTGTGTTTTGAGAGAGAGAGAGAGAGAGAGAGAGAGAGAGAGAGAGAGAGTATTTTGTGAGATAAATAATGTCTATAATATTTAGAAGAATAGATTAAATACTATTAAATTTAATTCAAATAAGTCATTACGTTGCACACACACACACACACACACACACACACACACACACACACACACACACACACACACACACACACACACACACACACACACACACACACACACACACACACACTCATGAGTCCCTTCTTACTTTTAAATCTCTCTCTCTCTCTCTCTCTCTCTCTCTCTCTCTCTCTCTCTCTCTCTCTCTCTCTCTCTCTCTCTCTCTCTCTCTCCTCAACTCCCTCCTCCTCCTCCTCCTCCTCCTCCTCCCGGTCTCCTATCATGCTTCAATCAGCCCTTCCATCACCTCCCTTCTCTCTTCATTTGTCCTTGAACGTCTGCAAGGAACGAGGAAGCAAGCGGTTTCAAGAGGAAGAAATCGCCCACATAAATCCCTCTCATCGATTTGTAACGCCCCCTCCCTCTTTCCCTCTCCCCATCCTTCTCTCTCCCTTACTGGTTAATCCCTCGCCGTGGTTTTGTGTCGGAAATCACTGAAAGGAGATTATCAAATGATTCTCTTTTGAAGTACCAAATCACTTAAGTACTGTGGTATTAAAGGTTTTGGTTCGTAGGTGGTGAGAGAGAGAGAGAGAGAGAGAGAGAGAGAGAGAGAGAGAGAGAGAGAGAGAGAGAGAGAGAGAGAAATTAAGAAGAGAGAGATGAAAGAGAAATGGAAAGAGAGGAGGATCAGGAGTGGGTTGAGGAGGAGGAGGAGGAGGAGGAGGAGGAGGAGGAGGAGGAGGAGGAGGAGGAGGAGGAGGAGGAGAAGAAGGAGGAGGAATAGTTACGAAGATGGATTAATGGAGAATAGGGAAGTCTAAACATGGAGAAGAATGGACAGGAGATGGATGATGATGAAGGAATAAGGGAAAGAAAAGATACACACACACACACACACACACACACACACACACACACACACACACACACACACACACACACACACACACACACACACACATATCTCAATCTCTTGTTCATCTCAGCTCTCTCTCTCTCTCTCTCTCTCTCTCTCTCTCTCTCTCTCTCTCTCTCTCTCTCTCTCTCTCTCTCTCTCTCTCTCTCTCTCTCTCTCTCTCTGCCACACTCCACTTTGTAACAGGAGCAACCCTCGTAAAGCTTGCTGTTTCCATTGTTTTGGTGCGAGTCCTTGATTGTTTCGCACTTTATAGGGTGTGTGTGTGTGTGTGTGTGTGTGTGTGTGTGTGTGTGTGTGTGTGTGTGTGTGTAGTTGTTAGTTCTTGTGTCGTAGTTTTTTTTTTCCCCTTTTCTTTTTCTTTTCTTTATGTGTTTATCTCTTTGTATTTGGTTTATTGTTACCTTCATGCATTTGTTTTTTTGCTTTATTTGTTTTCTTTATTTTTTTTGTCGTTCTTAATTTTTCTGTCTTTTTTTTTTTCTATAATGTTTTGCATTATTTAATCCTTCGTTTGTTTGTTAATTAATAACTTGCTTTCTTACTTCATTATTATTTTTTTTATCATTTTATCATTTCATTGATCATTCATTTTCTCATTTCATTTTTAAGTTTATCTTTTTTTCTGAGTAGGTATATTTGTATTCTTTATTTTTTTTTTGTCAGAGAGAGAGAGAGAGAGAGAGAGAGAGAGAGAGAGAGAGAGAGACTGGAGCTAACAGAGGCCTAACTTCCCCAAAACTTTTCCCTTATTAAGACTTTGTTGTTTTAGTGATAAGCAAAGCTACACCTCGTCTTACTTACCCTGCCACGGATTAAGTAACAAATGCCTGCGTCCGCCACTCCCAATGAAAACAAGGTAGCAAACTTTATACTACTCCTCGCCCAAAACTACCACTGAGAATGACCTGCTGCCGTCTGCGTTCTGCCTTCCTACGCCACCGACACGGGATATTAATGCAGTGCGGGAACTTTAACTGTGTGTGTACTGCTGGATGTATTATCGGGAAGGGATCATAATGTGTTCAATTCTGGGAAAGTTTGAGTCATATGATACACCCTCCAAAAAAAGTTAGTTCTATATAATGTGTGTGAAAAGAAATGTCGAAATTTTATAGAACGTATTGGTCAAGTTAGATTTGCAGAAGACATGAAATGCATAGATAAAATTTGTTCTCATATACAATTCTGCATTCCTGGAAAAGACTGACGCTGAGAATACAGCCAATGGGGAGATCTAAGAGTTAGAACCAAATATCAATAAAGACAAGAGATTAAATACATTTGATGATTTTGCAATAGAAATTTGACTTTATAACAAAAAACTACATACATATTGGAAATTAATGAACAAAGCTTATTACTGTTCAATATCTATAAAAAAGATATTGTATGCAGATTTATGAAGGAAGGTATCTGCCTATATTTATCTTTATGCACATGGAAATATAACGAAGGACAAGAAAGAAAATCTGAAAAAAACGTCAATTGTCCTTCCCTTAAGAAAAAAACATATATATCCGTAGGCTTTATAAAGTGACAGCTACTTGTAGGCCTACATAATTCTTACAGCTTCCTTTATTTCCTATTGTTCTTATGTTCTTACACTTCTTTGTTGTCTCTTCCGTTTCTTTGTGGTTCTTTTTGATTAAGGAGAAAGTTAAGCTTACGTGTTACTTAGAAGTGTGTGTGTGTCGGGGGTTACTTAGGAGTGTGTGTGGGGGTTACTTAGGAGTGTGTGTGTGGGAGGGATGTTACTTAGGAGTGTGTGGGGGGATATGGTCTGGTTTATTTATTTTGGAAATTATTATGGGGCCAAGTAAAAGACGTGTTGATGAACTTATATTTTACACACACACACACACACACACACACACACACACACACACACACACACACACACACACACACACACACACACACACACACACACACACACACACACACACACACACAATCCACGTGATTTATCTCGTACATGAAGCACAACATTATTCTTTCCCAATAACCACATATTACAATGTTTGCAATTTTCTCATCAAAGCAACAACGAGACTAAAGATTCGTTCATTCCATTGTGCGTAGAAACGAGTAATCATTGATATTTCCTTTCTTTTTCTCTGTCTCTCTATTTTTGTCCCTCTCTCTCTCATTAATTCCAAGATAAGAGATTCCTGTCTATTTCAGATTTAGTTTTATCTTTAACATTTTCTTTGAGCATATTCTTCGTCAGCATCGTCGTTGTCGTCTTCCTCCTCCACCTTCTCCTCTTCCTCCTCCTCTTCCTCTTTTGGTTCATTTTTAAAGGCCTTTCGCGCGATCAGGAGGATGAATTTTGCCTCTTTGCATATCGATATTAGGCAAGCGCCACGAGGGGAAGGCGTGGGTCTGAAATATTAACTGATGATGGGTTTTGTGATGATGATGCTGGCGGTGGTGGTGGTGGTGGTGGTGGTGGTGGTGGTGTTGGTGACGGCCTTGGTAGTGGTGGTGGTGGTGGTGAAGGAGCTGCAGTGTAAGTAAGTTGGTTGTGGTTGATTTCATATCTTTATTTATCTGTTTGTTCATGTATTTATTTTTTGCCTTCAAAGAATTTAGGTTAACTTCACTTCGGTTAAATTAAATTATGTTGAAATATGTTAGGATGAAATTAAATAGGATAGGAAAGGATGCTACAAATCAAATCCTATTCATTAAACTAGGAAATACTGAAAATTGTATTACATTTAGAAGAACTTCAGAAACAACACAGAAAATTACAAGGATTTCTTAATACCGAAGACAAAGAGAAAGAAGACGACACAAAACACTGAAGTCAGAACGCAATTTCTCCTTCATTCCTTTCTTCGCAACCCTCCTTATCCATGTTTGCCTCCTTCCATCCCTCCTTCCTTCCCTCTCTGCCTCTAGTCCCTCCCTCTCTCCCTCTCCCTGCGGCGTTGTCATCTCGTTAATAATACCTTGGTCGAGATGAAGGTAAATGTGGCAGGAATGTGAAGAGGTACGAGAGAAACATTATGGAAAAAATGACACTAATGATTATGCCTCCGGTGCTGTCCGGTAGAGAGAGAGAGAGAGAGAGAGAGAGAGAGAGAGAGAGAGAGAGAGAGATCATTGAATACGAAAGAAAAATAAGCTAGATCAAGTTCCCATTTTCCTTAAAACGTTGACACTTCAACTTAGAGAGAGAGAGAGAGAGAGAGAGAGAGAGAGAGAGAGAGAGAGACTCTCGGGAGTGAGTTATCTTTATCCTTACTTATTGCAGTGGCACCTGACACCACAGTCTCTCTCTCTCTCTCTCTCTCTCTCTCTCTCTCTCTCTCTCTCTCTCTCCTTACTCTTTCTCTCATTCTCTCCTCCTCCTCCTCCTCCTCCTCTCACAGCACTCTCTTACCACCGAACCATTCTCCTTACTTCCTCCTTCCCTTTACTCCTCCTCCTCCTCCTCCTCCTCACTCACTCATTACCACTCTCTCTCCTCTCTGTCTCCTCTCTCTCTCTCTCTCTCTCTCTCTCTCTCTCTCTCTCTCTCTCTCTCTCTCTCTCTCTCTCTCTCTCTCTCTCTCTCTCTCTCTCTCTCTCTCTTCCATTGGTTAATATTCCTTCCTTTTCTTTTCTTCCATGGAAACTTTTAATACTGCGAGAAAAAGGAGAGGGAGAGAGAGAGAGAGAGAGAGAGAGAGAGAGAGAGAGAGAGAGAGAGAGAGAGAGAGAGAGAGTATATCGTCTTTCTCTTCTTTTTCTCTTCTCTTTTCTCGTGCGTTGTTTGTCCGGGGCGGCAATATTTCGTGTTCTTCAGTGTTATCTCGTCGGTGTCGCCTCCAGGTACTCCGCAAGGGGCTTAAAGGGAGGAAGAAAGTGGACTCTAAATCTACCTTTATTTTGGCAATATTTATAAACAATGGTCGCTCGTTTCATTTTATCGTCCCATCGCTAAAGTTTCCGTCTGGTACTTTTCGTCATTCTTACCGTCATTTATATTTTTCTCTTCTTTATTTTATTTGCGGGGGTGTGGAATCTCTCTCTGTCTATATCTGTCTCTCTCTCTCTCTCTCTCTCTCTCTCTCTCTCTCTCTCTCTCTCTCTCTCTCTCTCTCTCTCTCTCTCTCTCTCTCTCTCTCTCTCTCTCTCTCTCTCTCTCTCTCTCTCTCTCTCTCTCTCTCTCTCTCTCTCTCTCTCTCTCTATCTGTGTGTGTGTGTGTGTGTGTGTGTGTGTGTGTGTGTGTGTGTGTGTGTGTGTGTGTGGGTATTGGTCTTTTTGTCTCTCAGTCTGTCTGGCTATCTCTCTCTGTGGTTGTCTTGATGTGTCTTTGTTTAACTGGATGCCTGGCTTTGTGTGTGTGTGTGTGTGTGTGTGTGTGTGTGTGTGTGTGTGTGTGTGTGTGTGTGTGTGTGTGTGTGTGTGTGTGTGTGTGTGTGTGTGTGTGTGAGTGCTCCTGTTTGTTTGTGTGTGCGTGCAGGCGTAAGTTGTGCCACCCCGCCCTCATCCAACCCTCGCCTTCGCATTACAACTTTGCGCAAAACTGCAAACCAATTACAGACAGAAATTTGTTCTAGTTGGAATTGGATTGGGAAAACTTGCATTGCTGGTGGCGTGTTGTGCGGGTCGCTGGAGGAGGAAGAGGAGGAGGAGGAGGTGGAGGAGGAGGAGGTGGAGGAGGAAAAGTAGGGGGAGAGGTGATGATACCATGATTTACATTTTTTTTTTTTTTTTTTTGAGATGCAATAAGAGGATGATACCAGCATTTTCTTTCATAGCTTGAGGGAATTCTTTGTTTTGCCCGCTAGTTTTTCCGCCTAGCATCTGAAAATGTTCGATGTAATTTTCATTATTGTGTGATGTATTTTTGTACATAAATACGAGAGAGAGAGAGAGAGAGAGAGAGAGAGAGAGAGAGAGAGAGAGAGAGAGAGGTGCGTGGGGAAGAGAGAGATCTGAAGGAGAGAAGTAAAGTGACAAGAACTTCAGAAGGGAAAGAGAATAGAAGGAAAAAAAATAGGTAGAATAAAAAAGAGATAAAAAAACTATAAAGAGCGGAATAGCGAAAAAAAAATATGGAAAAGATAACATATAATAAATAAACAAAGAAAAACAAAAACACTGGTAATGAACGGAATGGATAAAGAGGTTAAATATTAGAGAAAGATGAAGAAAATAAGGAAGGAAGAAGGATATAGTAAGAGAAAAAGCAGGTTAAATAACAAGAGGAAGATGGAAGAAAATAAAACAGAAGGAAAAAAACAGGGAATGAAAGGAATTAGAAAATAGATATGTTGAAAAAACGGAAAAAAATGAGATAAGAAAGGATAGGAAGGCGGTGATAAAAGAACGATGAATCATGATAAAAAAAAGAGAGAGAGACTGGTAAATAAAAACAGGAGGAACGATATGAGTGAGACAAGAAGATAACAAAAATATAAAACTCAGATTAAAAAAAAAGTAGGAAAACGCAAGAATATTAAGCAAAAAATAGCCAGATTGAGTGAAAGGAAAAGAGATAAGACAGAGGGTAAAGAGTGCAAGATGAGCGAAAGAAAACAGGAGTGAGGGGAACAAGGAAGGCTGGAGGATGGGTGGGGGTCGTTGGGGCTTTGCAAATACGAAGAGGTGAGGGTGTAAGTGGTGTGAGGCCTTAATGGGAGAGCGTAGTGGCGTTATAGGGCTGTTAGCATGCAATTAAGGGGTTGAGGAGGCGGTAATAGGGTGGCGGCCATGTTTGGTGTCTGTGGGAATGCTCTGGAGAGGGAGGCGCGGAGGGGATGTGCTCTGAAGGGTGACACTTTTCTTGTTTGCTAATTTTATTTTCTTCTCTTTCCTCGTTGTTTTTTTTTTTTACTAGTTTCTTTTGTGATTTATATTGACTGAAAGATCTGATTGTCTTCATATATTACAGTGTTTTCTTTATTATAGTTATTTGTATTGTTGTTATTTTTATTGTACTTGAATTCACTATCTCCGTTTTCTTTTTCACTTTACAATATCGTCATAGTTAAATAAGTTGTGATTTTTTTTATTCAATTTTAATTGTGGTTTTCTAAATTTTTACTTATAGTTTTTGATAACGATTCCTCACTTTCTCTTAGTATCGCTATATATTTTATATCACACTTTACTCCATAAATACTTTACTAACACACCACCATCACTTCCCGTCATGCTTCACTCACTGGACGAACGAAAAATAAACTCATCAAAAGCGAAGACTCAGTTCAGGAGAGAACAAAAGTTAAGCTCCAGTGGAAATGAGAATGAATGATAGTTTGCAGTGACTCGCCCATCAGTCTGCCATTCCAGGAGAGTTGTAGCGCGAGGGGGAGACAAGCGGTCACTGTGGGGCCGTAGTGTTGCTGCTTGTATAATAAGAGTAAACCGAAACAAGGGGGCATGTCAGGTTAGGGGGACACGATACGTTAGGTTAGGTTAGGTTACGGGACAGGAGGCGACAAGCTTAATTAAACACGCGACGTGTCACTCGACCTGTGCTTTCAGAGAACATACCAAGCTTGCAGATTATACTATTCACACAAGCTTGGCGGGAACATGAGCCCTTTAAAGCCTACATGCATGTGCCGGCTAGTTTCCTTCCCATTCAGCTTTGTTCCCATTGTTTTATATGTAAAGTGAAATAATGATGAAAACAGTGACCTTATATTTAAGTTCAGGTTGCATTTACATATACATTTTTTTTTTCATTGATGTTAGTGTAGTTTTTTCTTTTCTTTTCATCATCTCCCTTTTACCTTTTCCCTTTTTTCCTCCCGCCCAGTCTACCTTTGATCTCTTCTTTTATTCATCTACCTCTCATTATTTTCTCATACCCTTCCTAACGAGCACGTTTTTTCCTCCTTTATTTTACGTTCTTTAGCTTCTTGCTTTTCATTAGTTCCTTCCTCTTATCACCATCCCCTTCACTCTCTTTCCTCTTTTTTCATCCTCTTGTTTTCCCCACCTCTTTTTCTTTTCTCAAATTTCCTTTCCCTCCATCTCCCAATTTGTTGTTCTCTTTCATCTTCCTACATCCTGTTAGTTCCTTCCTCTCCATTCTTCCCATACTATCACATTTCCTCTTATTTTTTCCTCCAATCTCGTGTTTTTTTCTTATTTTTCATTATGTTTTTCCTTTTTTCCTTTCCCTTTTCAATTCATCTCTTTAACCATCATATTTTATCTCATGTTCTCCAATTTTATTTTATTTTTTTTTTTTTACTTTTTTCTTAGTTCTCTCTCCTTATATTTGTTATTTCTTCTCTTTCCATCTCTTCTACCGTTTTCTCTTCTTTTTTTTCCTTCAATCTTCCTTCCACCTTCTCTTTTCTTTTCCCTGTCTTCCACCTGCCTTCCTTCCCCTCACCCTTTCTACCTCACACCTCACCCACACTCCACCTAGTCCTATACCACCCCTGCCCATTTCCTTGTCTCCCCCTCTCCTCTCCTCGCTGCCTCCTTCCCGCTCACGCCCGCCTCCCCGCAGCGCGCTTGGCAATTAATCACTCCCCCCTTTAGCACTCTTCGCGTTTCGTTCCCTCGAGGTACTAAACGTAAGCCGGGAAGCCTCTGAGTGAGCGATTATCACCTTTACGGCTCACCTTGATGAGAGGTATTTTGCATAATTAAGCCAATAATGACGTGAATAATAGAGAAAGCGCTAGTCCCATTACGCTTCTAGATTAAGAGTGCTTATTTATTTATTTTTTTTTCTCTCTCTTTTTTTTAAGAGGTTGGTGTTGTGTGTGTGATGGAGTTTTTTTTTTTTTTTTTTTTTTTTGGTTTCTTTGTTGTCTCTTATTTTTTTGTGTTATAATTTTTATTCGTTTTTTTATATTTTTTTTAGCCTGTGTCTTTGTTGCCTATTTTATTTTGTTTTCCGTTCGGTTATCGGATTTCTCATACACGGCTTTTTCTCTTCAATTTTATGATGTGTTTTATGTTGTCATTGTATTTGTATGTTCTGGAATTATTGTCATTATTTTTTTATTCGATGTAGGAACGTATGATCTTGTCTTTCTTGAATATTTATACATTTAGCTTTTATAGTGTGGCTCCTCTTTATAATGCTTTGGTGCTTTTGTCTGTTGCCTCTGGTGTGTCTTTGTTATATTTCTTTTTTACTTCTATTCGCGATGTATTTCGAAGTAGGAAAAGTAATTATTCTAAATATGTTTTATTATTTTGCATTGATCTGTAATTTTTTTTTTTTTTTTTTAGTTAAACTATTTATGAATATGTTCATTTTGTTGTTTATGAATTTCCGTGCATGGTGAGTTGCTACTTGCAAAATACAACAATCTTTTTTCCATGTTTAAATATTTAGAATAATGATCACATTTAACCTCTTTGTTCCTCTCTGATGAAAGAAACTCAATTGTGAATTTTTTAATAGTGTTTATTCATTCATTTCATATATTTATATTCATTTATTCTCCCCACCGAAAGGAACAAATGCACTAATTCTACTAGCAAACTCGCACAAATGCTCTTTCCATTTCTCAAAAGTACTGACTATGATGAAGTCCAGTTTATAATATTTATGTTTATTAATCTTGAACAGTGAAAGGATCGCACCGATATTGTATTTATTTCGGTAGCGTGCATCTGTTACGTCACCCGTAAAGACAACACTTATGACTGTGCTGCAGTTTCAACCTTTAAGCTTTCTTATATACGAAATTACTGTATTGTATTGTCGTGTGGAATGCCAGTCTATCAGTTCGGCATTCACTCACTTAATTAATCAATCAGTCAATCTATCTCTTCATATTTATCTGTTATCTTTCTATCTATATATCAGTCTGTCTATGTGTATGGTCATTTATTTGTCTTTATGTCTGTCTATCTGCCATCTACCTTTATATATATATATTTTTTTCGATCTATATTTGTATGTCTGTATATATATCTCTGTTTATATATTTCTTACCTGCTGCTCTGTCTACCACAAACTAACTCCAAACATATGATTTTAATTAGCACAACTATTACATTTACTTGCTCTTTCTCCAACTGTCTGTGTCTGGGTCTTCCTTGGTCTGCGAGAAAAATCACTGCTAATACTTTCTTTTGCGAACGCGTCTTTTTTTTTA
>NC_059266.1:2803038-2810538 GCF_017591435.1 Portunus trituberculatus | reverse complement strand
TGTGTGTGTGTGTGTGTGTGTGTGTGTGTGTGTGTGTGTGTGTGTGTGTGTGTGTGTGTGTGTGTGTGTACTCGCGCGACCGTGTGCATTAACTAGAGAGATTCACTAGAATGATTCAAGAAGAGCGTTTGGTGAGGATTATCGAATAAGCAGAGTGAGAATAGAGAAAATCTAATATTACATAGTGGCTTTATAACTAGATTCTCTCTCTCTCTCTCTCTCTCTCTCTCTCTCTCTCTCTCTCTCTCTCTCTCTCTCTCTCTCTCTCTCTCTCTCCCCTTTTCCATCAATAATTCTTCTTTTCTCGAGATGGATTCGAATCTCCAATTTCTTCTCCTTTCTTCCCTAAACTCAATCATCACACGTCTCTACCAACTCTCCTTTGCGTGCGATCATGCCGACAATCTCTCTCTCTCTCTCTCTCTCTCTCTCTCTCTCTCTCTCTCTCTCTCTCTCTCTCTCTCTCTCTCTCTCTCTCTCACCGTATTTTGTGGCTAAATTTGCAGTTTATATCAATAGGTGGACACTTTGATGACGTAAGACAAGCTACATTACGCCACTTCCTTTATAAGACAAACTCATCTTTGTCTTGCAGTCAGTTGTATGCATTAATTCATCTAATGTTTCTGAGTCTCCTTATTGAATCAATGAAAGAATGCTATAGTTCATAAGAGTTACATTGTTAAGTAAACACTATTTTTTTTTATTTTACTCCCATCTAAAAAATATGTATTAGTAGTTAGAAAACTTAAATGAGAGAGAGAGAGAGAGAGAGAGAGAGAGAGAGAGAGAGAGAGAGAGAGAGAGAATAAATCTATAAGTGTGAATGAATAATGAATGAATAGTTTTCGTTAAGTTTCTTTAGTGAGCAGTCGTTGATATCATTTAACATTCTCTGGAAAGCAGAAAAAAAAGTCAAATCTAGACATACAAAACAAAAATTATATACACACACACACACACACACACACACACACACACACACACACACACACACACACACACACACACACTACAAGGTCAAATTCGTAAATAAAATAAAAAAAGATAAAAGATAATATCCATGCCAGTCTACTTTACCATTAATAAAATTCCCCAAATAAACGCTGAGGATCCCTGCATTGTGTATACCTAAAACCTGGAAAACAAAAATTAATGCGTCAAATTTTCAATCATCGATGCAGAAAATTGGTTTGGTTCAGAAAGTGGATCGGATTGGGAAATGTCAGTCCATTAAATCGGTTCAAAGCTTCAGTGGAGGAGGCTCATGGTATTTGGGTTCTTAGTTCGGTACGTCTCACTGTTCACATCACACGCTCCAACGTACAACCGAACAGCTTCATTACCTGGTTCGCTCAGGCTTCATTACCAGCTTCGCTCAGGTTACTAAGACTGTGGATCCTATAAGCTCCACCTCGAGAGCGAGAGAGAGAGAGAGAGAGAGACTGAGACTGTGTGTGTGTGTGTGTGTGTGTGTTCGATCAGATCTTAATTTACTCCTTGTATCAGTAAGGTCAGGTCATGTCAGGTCATGTTATTGGGAAACGTCCTGTCCTGTGATGAGACTCCATAATAGTCAGATTGGATGCGCGCACCCAATATGACTATTGCGAGAGAGAGAGAGAGAGAGAGAGAGAGAGAGAGAGAGAGAGAGCCATGTATATTAATTATCTGAAGTTTCCTATCAATTCAATCAAGTTATTCTCCTCAGCTCAGTTCAAGGACGCGAAGATACGGTGACATGTTGAAATGCAGAGATCTCTTAGCAGAACAATCTTTAAAGATGTATTCACTCTTCAAACAAAGGGTTAGACCGCGCATGTGTATTAAGTATGAACACCCGAAACAGGTTGAATTTCTAGGAAACCGTATTTTTAGCAGGAAACCAATCACAAAGGCAGCTATGAGCAACATCTTTAACAGGCCATGAGAAAAAATGTCGAAACGTTTGGCCTATTAAAGATGTTGCTCAAAGCTGCCTTTGTGATTGGTTTCCTGCTGAAAGTATGAACACGTACTAACTTCCACCAGATGGCAGAGTGATAGAACAAAAGATAAGCATATGGAAAAGTTGTCTGAGTTAGTCGTTTCCATATTTATTCTGTTTACTATTTGGTGATTTTATACAACTTCAGAAAATTATATGGGGGTTTTAGATACTGAAGACTGTGGCTATTGATCTTCTGACCTCCATAGACCTTTCCTAGTGTCAATAAAATGGTCTAATCGTACATAAATCTCATGGTAAAAATGTGCCCCTGTACTGAAGGGGTTAATAGTGTTTAGAATTTGTAGCTAAACATTAGAACTATTACATGATTTTGGCACACGATATTAGATAAATGTGTTGAATTATTTATCGTGTTTTTTTTCACCGTACACCTTCTTTTGTTATTATTAGATTAGAAAACATGTGTATTAAGGCTGTGTGATTGTTAGGATTATGTAGAGTTTGATGAACTTATTCACCACAGGAAAGACTTTGCAAATACTTAACCGGGATTATAAGACATAACACTACTTCTTCCGCCAACAAACTGCCATGCACTTGAATTGTGTTTGCAAAATACGACTGGTGACACTATTAAATCTAAAAGGACGATGATAACGATGACAACTACTACTACTACTACTACTACTACTACTACTACTACTACTACTACTACTACTACTACTACTACTACTACTACTACTACTACTACTACTACTACTACTACTGTTACTACTACTATTGTCTTTTGTTGTAATTGCTGCTGCTGTTGTTATTCTTCTTCCATTATCACCAGTATTGCAAAACAACTAATAATTCAATAGTGATTCTCTCTCTCTCTCTCTCTCTCTCTCTCTCTCTCTCTCTCTCTCTCTCTCTCTCTCTCTCTCTCTCTCTCTCTCTCTGACAGCTTCAAAAACTCACAGCCCCTTCAAGGACTCTCCCTCCTCCATCACTCCAAATTTTGTTCCCGCCTTTCTTCACTCCCACCACAAGCATCCTCCTTCTCTTCCTCCTCCTCCTCCTCCTCCTCCTCCTCCTCCTCCTCCTCCTCCTCCTCCTCCTCCTCCTCCTCCTCCTCCTCCTCCTCCTCCTCCTCCTCCTCCTCCTCCTCCTCCTCCTCGTCCCCGGTGCGGCAGGAGCAGCTCTCGTCTCTGTCACACAAACACCCTCTTGTCTGTGTCGCTCAAGCCCTCTTCTCAAGCGCTTCACAAGAGCTCTCGCTGCCCGTGATGCACAAGCGATTCTTCAAGACACGGCGAGAGGAAGATCCGAAATTGATAGTGTTATTTATAGCCTCGAGTCCATGAGAGAGAGAGAGAGAGAGAGAGAGAGAGAGAGAGAGAGAGAGAGAGAGAGAGAGAGAGAGAGAGCAATATATTTAAACCCTCACAGCTCACATAAGTTCCATTCCCTTACATTTGGTACTCACACTTTCCGCCCTCCTTACTCCCCTCCCACTTCCTTCTTCCTTCCCTTCTCCCCTCCCACCCCTCCTCCTGTGGCCGTGGAAGCCGTGAGTAGGGACGACAAGAACACTTCGTCAGAACTAAACACTGCCTCGTGAGACCAACTGTGCCTCGTCGCTCTTAGAACTTGTCAAGGAGACCAGGAGTTTACTAATTGAGTGTAATGGCGCTCTATTCTGTGAGGTGCAGTTACTTTCTCTCTCTCTCTCTCTCTCTCTCTCTCTCTCTCTCTCTCTCTCTCTCTCTCTCTCTCTCTCTCTCTCTCTCTCTCTCTCTCTCTCTCTCTCTCTCTCTCTCTCTCTCTCTCTCTCTCTCTTTCGTTCTTGCTCTTATATATTTTAAGTTTTGTTCAGTCTCATTAACTTTCACCCTCTTCATCTTCTCTCACCTCCTCCTCCTCCTCCTCCTCCTCCTCCTCCTCCTCCTCCTCCTCCTCCTCCTCCTCCTCTTCCTCTTCCTCTTCTCTTCTTCATCCATTCTCTTACCTTCACATCTTTCTCAAAACTCTTCTCTTTTCTCTCCTCGTTTTATTTTCCCTTTTTAATTTCCTTTCATATTGTTTCTTATTACTAAAGATTCCTGCATTCCTTTTCCTATTCTTTATTTCTCTTCCCTCTCCTCTCGTGCCTTCTGTTCTCTCCTGACCCTTCTCCTTTTCTTCTGTGTCTTGTTCTCCATTTTACTTCTCCTCCTTCATTCCTGCACCGTTCCCTCCTCTTTGCTAGTCTCTTCTATCCCATCTTCTTTCTTCTTCCTTCCCCAGCGTCACCTACGTTTTCTCCTCCTCCTTCTCCTCCTCCTCCTCCTCTCCTCCTCCACGTACAATCTCCTCTCCTTGATATTCAGTGTGACTCGTGATTAATAGTTTGAGTTCTCCCTCTCTGATGACTGATTAAAGTACCATCAGAGTTATATTATTTCAAAGGTTTAATTGCTTTCACCCGTTGTAGTCTCTCTCTCTCTCTCTCTCTCTCTCTCTCTCTCTCTCTCTCTCTCTCTCTGGGTTTTCCTTTAAACTTTCTATAATCCTCGAAATTAAATGTCTTTATTGACTGGCCTTATTTTAGCGGTAAGTTATGCATGGGGTTGATAAGTGGCAGATTTCAATGTTTTGTGCAGTTTATTAGGGTACGATCAGGTTGTTGTATATATATTGAGACGCAAGTGGAAGGTTATTGTTGGTTTTCCGCCTCGTGTAGTACCAGGGATTGCAGTGTTAGTAGTGTGTGTGTGTGTGTGTGTGTGTGTGTGTGTGTGTGTTTGTGTGTGTGTTGTTGCTGTTGTTAGTCTTGTTCTTTTTTTTTTTGTTAGTAGTAATATTTTACGTAAGTAGTAGTAGTAGTAGTAGTAGTAGTAGTAGTAGTAGTAGTAGTAGCTTTGGTAATAGTAGCAGTTACGTTATTCGTGATGATGATGATGATAAAAATAATAATGATGAAAATAATAATAATAATAATAATAATAATAATAATAATAATAATAATAATAATAATGATAACAGCAACAATAATAATGATAACTTTGATAACGGTAGGCATACTACACATAAGAATAGCTTTTTTTTTAGGAACAACAATAGGATCAGTAGCAAAAACGTTAATAGAAATGATAATAGTAATAATAATAATAATAATAATAATAATAATAATAATGATAATAATGATAATAATAATGATAATAATAATAATAATAATAATAATAATAATAACAATAATAATAATGATAATAGTAATAATAATGATAACAGCAAGAGCAGCAAATGTAAGTATTATTCTGAAAGCCTCTTAATTGAAAAATACGTGCTAATATCTAATATCTAAGTTATTATAGTCATTGCGAACGCTTTTAAAATGATAAACAAAAACACGGATGTCATGTAACAAAAAAGGCGATTACTTACTTCACATTTTTTAAAAGTTGAAATAAAACTACCATGATTTTCTCTCTCTGTTTTCTGTTCTTTTTCTTCTTGTTTATTATTATTTTTAATTCATTTACTTATTCTTGTAATGCTATTTTACTCTCTCTCTCTCTCTCTCTCTCTCTCTCTCTCTCTCTCTCTCTCTCTCTCTCTCTCTCTCTCTCTCTCTCTCTCTCTCTCTCTCTCTCTCTCTCTCGCGGCCTGAGGTGTGGGCAGGTGAAAGGAGATAAGAGTGTGGCGCAGGAAGGGAGAAGAGAGGAGGCTACGACTAGAAGTGAGGAGGGACGGAGGGGGAAGACTGAGGAACTGGGAGTGAGTAGCGGAAAAGGAGAAAGGGGGAAGTTTCCAAGGCACTAAGATGGGGATGGGGAGGATGTTGATACTATGTGGGGGCTGGCTAGAAAGGGGGCAGGATGGGGAGGTCCTGAGGCGCTGTATTGGGTGGGAGGGGGATGGGGTAAGACACTGAGGTAGGAGCGGGTAGGAGGGTAAAAGCTCTGAGGCGCATCAACATCCAAGCAAAATATTTAGGCCGCGAGAGGGTGATGAATGGCTTAAAGAGCTCCGCTAATGTAATTATTCTCGTCTTTTTTGTGCATGAGCTGTAGGAGAGAGAGAGAGAGAGAGAGAGAGAGAGAGAGAGAGAGAGAGAGAGAGAGAGAGAGAGAGAGAGAGAGAGAGAGAGAGAGAGAGAGAGAGAGAGAGAGAGCAAGGTATTCTTCTATGATTTATTGTCTTTCTTACTCCCTTCTCTGCTTTCTCATTCTCTCACCTGTCTTCGAGAGAGAGAGAGAGAGAGCGAGAGCGAGAGCGAGCATGGGTCTGCTTTGTAGTACAGATATATGATTCTCTCCACCCCCTCTCTCTCTCTCTCTCTCTCTCTCTCTCTCTCTCTCTCTCTCTCTCTCTCTCTCTCTCTCTCTCTCTCTCTCTCTCTCTCTCCCCTTCCCTCACCCTACCTTTCCTTACCAATAAAAAGCCGTCATTTCACCTCATACCTACACGTTCTTTCTCTCCAAGTCTTGTGTACTCAATCGTCTCTCCGTTTCCTTCCTCTCACTCTTCCTCTCACTCCCCTTGAACCTCTCCACCGGCACTTAAGAGCATCTCGTACGTGTGTGATTCGATCTTACTCCATTCCTTCCTCTCAGTGAGTTATTCAAGTTGTACGTAGGTTCTGAGAGGCTATATGAGCTGCAAGTGGAGTTAGTCCCTATTTCTTGGTCGTTATGTAGTGTATATGGTGCCTTTGTTATTGAGTTTTCTTTTTGAGGTTCATAGTCATGGCTGAAATTGTTTGACTCTTTTTTTCATTATCGGTTGCGGAAGTCAGCAGGTTTATTTGTGGTTAATTTCCGATTTCTGTGTCTCTTTGTGTTGTATAACGCATTTTCAGTTTTTTTTTTTTTTGTGTGTGAATTATAGAGTTTTATTTAATGTTCTTTGTCATGTGTAATGGGCAGTTACAAGAAGCCAGCAGCTATACACGTGGCACCTCCAGTACCAATATCAACATTTTGTCTTTTTTGTACATTTTTTTTTTTTTTTTTTTTTTTTTTTGCGGAAGTAAATGAGTCATAAATTTATTTGATTTAATAATGAAGGCAGCTGCAAGAGGCCACCAAATCTATGCATATCACTCCCGGTACTGATGATAATTTTATTTAATAGTAATTTATTTTTTGTATTAAGGTACTAATAAATAAATGACATATTCAGTCATTCATTGATGCTGATTAATGCAATAGAAAACACGAGGGAGGAAATGAATGTTCCGGTGAATTATTTTCTTTGTTTCTGAAACTCTTTTGATGCGGAAGGGATATTGTTTGCTTTTAAGAGTCAGTGAACACGCGACACATATTCACTCACTCATGTTGATTAATGCGGTGGAAAATACGCGGATAAAAAATAATGTTTAAAGTAGAGCATGAAGAATTATGGAATGACTGGTGGTCTTGGTTTTTCATTTCTACGAGTTTTTTTTATACGTTTGAGTGAATAACTTGAAATTCGGCTATTAATTTATTCGTTCACACTTTTTGGCAGATCAAGAATATAATTATGAAATGGAAAATATAACCCTAAAAAAGAAAAAAAAGGAAAAAATTGTCGCTACA
>NC_059266.1:2793038-2798038 GCF_017591435.1 Portunus trituberculatus | reverse complement strand
CTCTAGTATTTTACATTTTTTTTTCTATTCTTCAATGATTATTCAACATGTCACTCTTTCGGTCAAGTCTTCCAGCAACTCTCTGCGTCAGTTCAGTCTTCCAGCACCTTACTCATTGGTTCAGTATCCTTCCAGCACTTCACTCCTAGTCCATATCCTTCCTGTACCTCACTCCCGATCCAGCACCTCATCCTCATCCTCTGAACAATGAACCTCTGGCCATATAATTTACTATAACCTGGCTTAATCTAACTTGGATCCTTAGGTCCATTAAGCCTCCAACATCTCACTCCCTCCATACAATTATCCTCCTGACACCTCACGCTTCTGACGTCACCTTCACTGGGGCTTACCATTCTATTGACTTTCCCTGTGAAGACCACCAATCACATATATTTCAGTTTAGTGTGCGCCAACAAGATGCTTCACTTTAAGCAATGAAAGTAAAGTAAAGGGTGTCATTGACCATTGTGTTGGTTTGGTCATTCCTCAAGGTTAATAGTATTGTGGTGTAAGATAAAAGTTTAAATTCAAAACGCACATTTTTTTTTTCCTTGTAGAGCAATGTAGATCTTACTCAAATATGTAGTATCTTACATTCCCTATTGGGCAGTGAAAGGGTCAATCGATATTAAAGAGGAATTGGGAAATCTCAACATGCATCCCATGAAGCTTATTCAAAGTGTTTTTATTTCTTCCCTTTAGGATACTATAGCACTCGCCTAAGAGTGTGGGTTGGTCGTAAAGGAGACAATTGGTATATCCGCAACTCCCGTAATAGGGATAGAAACTTGGCAAAGGGATAGAGGAATACGAGAAACTTTTTATTGGATACAATCTCGGTGTTGGCTGCACCCTCCCGAATAAAGGCGGCGAAGAAGACTATTTCTTGTAACCTTCATTGCCTGGCAAATGAACAAATCTTGCTATATAAAATAATCCTTGATTTACTTTATGTGGTATTTGTCATCGATATTACCTGTGTGTACAGGCTCCCTCATTCAGACGAATATTCTTAGCAATCCTGATTTTTTTTTTTTTTTTTTTGATTATATATTTAAAACGCTGGGATCTTTTTAATGTCAATTTTTGAAGGGTAAAGAGACGCTTACTTACGTTAGTTTTAGTTAGTCACTATTGTTTACTGATTAAGAGAAATACTTTTAAAAATTATCAATAGAATCACATAATGAATACTTAAAAGCACCAACATGACCACTAAACCCCTTTGAAGCTTAAGGCCAGACACCAATTGCTCTGAATATAGTATACCAAATTCCATCTTTCCATCCAGTCCTCTATCGACCTTAACGTCTTAGCCTCATTTCACCATCCGTAAGCTGCCTTCCTATGCCTCTTGTAGCCCACACATGGTAATTGAGTCTTATTTTCAAGCTTACGCTAATTTTTGTTGGTTATCTATGGCAAGGATGTCTTTGCTGCTTGGGACTTGCCGAGTTATTATTTTTTTCTTTTCTGGATAATATGCTTCGTAGGAGAGATGTGCGGTGTTGAATAGTCTGGTGTATAAAAGAAAATAATGAACTCTACTATTATACATGACAAAGGAATGGAATAAGCCTCTTTTTTTATTTTCTCTCTTTTTTTGCTCTAGTCTTTTGAAGATATTTACAATCATAATTTCCTTTTTTTTTGTGTGTAATGTTATTTTAGTTTGTGGTTCTATTCATTTCTCCGCATTACTGTTCACTTTTTGTCTCTCCTTGGCGGCGGGAAAAAATGCGAGTTCTTTCTGCTTGTTACCGAAGTTGTGTTAAAAGTGTTGCTTCCAAAGTGGGCTTGAAACACGATCTTTCTTTTTATAGTGTTTTACGAATTAGGTTGTCTCCCCTTCCCCTTCTCTCTCCCCTCGCCTCTCTCTCTCTCTCTCTCTCTCTCTCTCTCTCTCTCTCTCTCTCTCTCTCTCTCTCTCTCTCTCTCTCTCTCTCTCTCTCTCTCTCTCTCTCTCTGCAACAATGAGAGAGAGAGAGAGAGAGAGAGAGAGAGAAGGAAAATAGCTGCAACCAATCACAAAACAGGACATTTAAATCCAGGGGGAACTTGCAGCGAGGGGAGCTGCAGGTAAAGAGACGCTTGTGTGGCGACGCGGCGCGACAAGCCGTTCAGCGCCACACTTCCGTCACGGCAAAGCGTCGAGCAAACAGCAATCAGCCGTAACTCGCGCCTCCAGGATAAAAAAAAAAAAAAAAAAGCAACGAAACAAACTTGAAAAAAAAAACAAAGACAAAAAAGGAGGATGTAGAGAAATAAAATAAAATATAAAAAAATGTAGAAAAATTTGAGCATCAAGGAAAAGGAATAAATGCATAACTAATAAAACAAAGTTCCGTGATTAAAAAAAAGAACAATAAAAAGCTAGAACAAGATTCAGTATTGGATGCAGTGAATTATTTTTCCTCTCTCTCTCTCTCTCTCTCTCTCTCTCTCTCTCTCTCTCTCTCTCTCTCTCTCTCTGTTTTCATTTTTGTTCTAAGTGGCTGGGGTTAAAATTTGCTTCCCTGATAAATTTGTGTAATTACGTGGCCATACAAACTAGAATAACGATCGTACTTTCTCTGGAGGATTCATTTCAGTAATTAGGAAGCCCAGGGGGGGGGATTGTTTGGGCGGTGGGGGGAGGAGAGTCTTTATCTTATTATACACAGATTTTATTCCTCTTGTTTTTTTTTTCCTTCTGTTTATCCTTTTATTTTGTTTCATTTTTTGTATTACGTCATCTTGATATTTTCTCTTTTTTTTTCTTTTTGATGGATTTATCTTGCCACAGCTTGAAGGTTCTTTTTTAGTGTGTGTGTGTGTGTGTGTGTGTGTGTGTGTGTGTGTGTGTGTGTGTGTGTGTGTGTGTGTGTGTGTGTGTGTGTGTGTGTGTGTGTGTGTGTGTGTGTGATTCATTGACAGATGAATCATGAAAACAGACATGTGCAAGGACAAGAGACCAAAAAATTCACATACCGCACGTGCACACACACACACACACACACACACACACACACACACACACACACACACACACACACACACACACACACACACACACACACACACACACACACACACACACACTACACACACACTCTCTCTCTCTCTCTCTCTCTCTCTCTCTCTCTCTCTCTCTCTCTCTCTCTCTCTCTCTCTCTCTCTCTCTCTCTCTCTCTCTCTCTGACCAGCCAATCTCGTCTCATTACGTCACACACACAGCTCTGCCTTCGCCCAATCACCTTCCTTTGATTCAATCCCGCGCTGCTTTGCCTTGCTTCTATTGGGTTTATGACATTAGGGGAGGCTTAATCTCACCTAATCATCATCCATATTATTACTGATGATTTGCATGCCACTGTGCCGAGCTAGAACCGTTCTGAATGCTCTGTTTTGGAAGGGAATTTAGTTATTATTATAGAACGTTTATCCCTTATCATTAATCAGTTCGAGTCGTGTGTGTGTGTGTGTGTGTGTGTGTGTGTGTGTGTGTGTGTGTGTGTGTGTGTGTGTGTCTAATCTGGACAGAATTAGGAATTATTTGTTTCTTCTGGACGACGCCACTTCACATTTTTTTGAATTACTTGGTAGGGGGGCCAGATAATTGCTAGTAATTATAGGAACCCCTTTTTAATGCATAATTATGTATGTTTGTATGTATAATTTCTCTCTCTCTCTCTCTCTCTCTCTCTCTCTCTCTCTCTCTCTCTCTCTCTCTCTCTCATCAAAGGATATTTATCTTATTTTAGTACAACAATCATCCTGTTGTAAGCCGATGATCCCTGCCCTGCCTTGCCCTGCACTGCCAACATCCCAGCCAGTCCCTCCAGAAATAATTATTGGTCAAGGCGAACGTGTGAGGCCACTGATTGGTGAAGAGGCATTATGGGAAACGGGTGTGTGGTGGACAGACAGAGGTGGAGTGATGGAAAGGAGAAGATTGAACGTGTGGTGTTGCTTCTCTAGTTGTGTGATGTGGATATTGCGTTAAGTGTGAAGAAGTGTTGTGGTGACCGTGAAGTGGTGGTGAAGAAGAGCTGTCCTGGTGCTGTGAGGGTGTTTGGGAAGGTGTGCTGAGAGACAGGTATAAGATCATTCGTTTTCAATAGAATAAATGGCAAGGTAAAAAAAATTCGTCTAAAAGAGTTAAAAGCGTGACCAAGGAAAATAAAAAGTAAAATTAGGGATTCAGGAAGACTGAAGTAAAGAAAAATAAAAAAAGATATGTAAGAGTTGAAGAGCTATATAATGTTAAAGCTCTTGGAGATGGACCAACAAAGTAAAAGAAAAGTGTTAAAGAGTTGTGTAGGTAAGTAAAAAGTAAAGAAAGGAGTGTTAAGGATACAAAAACTAAACAGAATAAGGGAGAGAATGAAAAAAAAAGGATATAAGTTTTTATAAGCTCTTGGGGATAGCAAAACAAGGTAAAAGGAAAAGAAGAACCAGTAAAATAGGAAAGATATTATTAACCTCTTGAGTACCATGACACGTTTTCATATTCTCTCTACATATTATTTACTGATTTTCTATAGCTTCAGAAACTTACGTGGGGATTAAAATAGTGAAGAGTATGGCCATTAATCTTCTGACCTCTATGCATCCTTCAAAATACAAATAAAATCGTCTAATCACATACAAAACTGATATAAATGCGTCTCAGTACTAAAGGAGTTAACAGTACGGGGTATGTGAAAGTAAAGAGTAAAAGAAGCTATACTAATAAGTGAAGGGAGACATTTGAAGGTTTTCATGGGCAGCAAAGGGTAAAGTTTATATACACACTTTAAAGTAGACGAGCACCTCCACCCTATCTCACGGTAATTAAGTTTAGCAGTGGATTTAATCAGTGAGGAAATTTACATGCGACATTTGGTATTTGTTCCTGTAATTATTTCACACACACACACACACACACACACACACACACACACACACACACACACACACACACACACACACACACACACACACACACACACACACACACACACACACACACACAC
>NC_059266.1:2773038-2783038 GCF_017591435.1 Portunus trituberculatus | reverse complement strand
TTCATCATTTCAATGCATTTTCTACCCCACCGCCTCCTCTCTCTCTCTCTCTCTCTCTCTCTCTCTCTCTCTCTCTCTCTCTCTCTCTCTCTCTCTCTCTCTCTCTCTCTCTCTCTCTCTCTCTCTCTCCCTCTCTCTCTTTCATGTGCATTCTCCTCCTTGAGAGTCTTGTGGTGGCTGGTGGTTGGTTCTGACAGCGTGTAATTGGAGGTCACTCTTTTTTAGTCTTTTTTTTACTATTTTTTCTTTTTTTTATTTTTTTTTCTTTACTTATGTCTCTTTACCGCAGGCTCTGTGAAGTTTCCGTAGTTCATTTACTTCTGTGTGATTATTATTATTTGTTGGGGGGTTTATTTTTATTTTATTCTCTACTTGTGTGTGGTGGGGTGGGGAGGGTGAGAGGAGTGTCCTGTATCTACTCTTTCCGGTTCTTCATGTATCATAGTATAAACATTTTAACATCATTATTCATTATTTTCGTCTCAAGTATTCCCTCGTGTTAATATCCCTTCTGGACTCCTTACCAAACTCTTGGAAATCGAACACCATTTGTAAGCGCTTCTTGGCGGCCCAAATACACCGCGTAATAAGTTTGTTTTGGTGAAGGCGGTGGCGGTTGGCAAGTCGTTTTTCACCAGCTTCCTGCACAGCGGCATTTGGGAGGTAAAGGCTTATAATGCTTCATCTTTATCACTGCTGTGGGAGAGGAACACGCAGGAACAATGTGCAGTACCGCCAAGGGGTTCACAAATCCCTTCCCGACACCTCGTACAGATTCCATGCATTTCTTCATGTTGTGCTGAGAGGGGAGAGCGTCGTGGCTTGCGTCAGGCAGGCAGGGGCAAAATGTGAGCAGCCAAGGGATGAGGGGAGGAGATCCAGGTTTAGCCAATCAGTGCATGGTGAGGCACGGTGTTGTGGGATCCTGCAGGGCTGCCACCATCCACAAGGGTTTACTGATATAACGGTGAGATTCTAAGCAATATTGTGAAACGATGAGCTGAGATTTCACTATTGTAATATATAAAATTTGCTGGTATTGTAATTATTTTGCTTGGACATATTCTGTCAGCACTGTGGACATGATGTTTTGCGGATTAGTTAGCAATGCACAGACGGCCAACTCATTACTCACATTTCGAAACCTCTGCGCAACTCTTGAGGAGCAGATCGTCAGATACTCAAAGAGATCTAGAGTGACATGTCTTCCTGTGTTGCCTTAGTGTTTCAGTGTGGTCATTCCGGCTCCAGAGAACGTTGATGTTAACTTCATGGTAAAGTATATCAGTTCTCAGTCAGCTGTAGTAAGTTTGTTGATTTTTTAATTCAATATTGCAAGTGAATCTCAAACAGCAGCAGGCATTCATTATTAATTAAACTGCTTGATAGATAGATAGATAGATAGATAGATAGATAGAGAGAGAGAGAGAGAGAGAGAGAGAGAGAGAGAGAGAGAGAGAGAGAGAGAGAGAGAGAGAAAGCTACCGTATCAAGGAAAAAAAATCGCCATCTACAGTAACAAGTGTTTGTTGGGGAGCCCATTACTATTTGTTAGCATGGTAATGTGTTGTTTGTGGTCGTATACTTAATGCAGGAGCGGGCGCTGTATAGTGGTATGTATAAACAGGCATTGTGGTGGCCCTTCTTCTCATTGGTTTGTCCTCATGTAATTTTGCAAGCATTGTTCCTGAAAATAATGGTTTGTCTTACTTTTCTACAGTGGTCGTTTATTTAACTTGGTATCTATAATCAGTTGATTTTATTGTAATCTCTCACGGTAGGTGAATACCTGTTTTTTGTACGCTACCATGTTACACCTGTCCAACAAAATTAATAATTTTCTGCACAGTGTTCATACCCGCGGCAATATTCTCGATCGTGTTCCAGGAAATCATTGAGTGAGATGTCGGATGTTGGAACTTAAAAGCAATTATCTAATTAGCTATTAAATGAGTGATAACTATGAACTGTTGCACTGCGTTGTCGACATTTCCAAGAGTTCTCCAGACAGAGGCGGGGAAGCAGAAACATCGTCCCGCCAGTCGACGACCTCAGCATAATGACGCGTTTTTACTCCCTCACTGTCCACATTTCACATGCTTCATTATCGAACTGTATTATTTGATATTTACTAGCGGCTTCATATTGCACAAAATGACATATTACTGTAGAGATAAAAGATAATACTAACGACTGATGCATTGGTGTTGTAGACCAGCGAACTATCATGAATCATCTTACCACCATTTGCCTCATCATTTGCGGGTGGGAAGTGGTGATGGTAACTCTTCCCACTTTCCCTGTGTCCCTCCATCTTTCCCTCTCTTTTCTCCCTTCCTCCCTACCTCCCTTCCTCTCTTCGTCATTTATTCATTCACTCACTCACTCACTCATTCCGTTCCTCTCCTCTTGCCTTCCATCCTCTTTGACTATGATCGGAGACTGTCACACGCCGGCAAGTCTTCGTTGTGTTGCGAATATTGGCGTCAGTGTCACGGGGCATCGTCAGTGTGGCGGGAAAGTGACACGTGACAGGTAGATACTGTGACGTGGCCGATGCAGGTTGTCTGAAAACTGGCGGTGATGAAGCTCTATTTGTTGGGGTTGTTAGGTAATAATAGCTGGTTAATTAGGGGCCGGATAACCTCCATCTCCCCTCTTGCCTCCTCTCTCCCCTTCCTCTAAACTGTATCACGCTCATATCCCTGGTGATGGTGATGATTGTCCTTGCTGGTTGTGCGTGGAAAGGGGAAATGTTCATCTGATAACGACTCGTCACCTTGTTTTGAAACGCTTTGCTCTCTCATCACGGCAACATTCAAAGGCCACACATTGTACATAATAAGCGCAGAACTCCTCCCCTATTCCCACTTGTTACATCCCCCATCCCCCCGTGCAGTGTTGCCATCCTGGTCCGCGTCACATTGCATCACTGTTTGACACACACGTGTACACATCATACTCCTCATAATTAAAGGTTTACCCTCGACCGCGACAAAGGAGCTCCATTATTCCTTGTCGCTACTCCCATCCCTCATCCCTCTCCTCTCTCCGTCCATCTCCCCCATGCTATAAGTACGTAACTCTAACCCCTCCCTCCCTCTCACTCTTTCCTCAGTCACTCTTATATCTCATTCTCATTCCCTCTTCTCTATCCCTTTCTCTTCCTTATACCTTTCCATGCTTTTCTTCACACACCTCCCTCCCTCTCTATTTCCTCAGTCACTCTTCCCTCCCTCTCATTCTCATTCCCTCATCTCTATCCCACTCTCTTCCTTATACTTTTCCTTGTTTTCTTCCCATTTTCTTTTGTCTCTCTCTGTTGATATCCCACCTAGATTATTTTTTTTTCCTTTCCCATCCCCCATTATATTAGGTATTAATATATTCCCATTGGATAAGAAAAAAAGGTTAGTTGTTGAAAGAAAGTGTTTTTTTGTATTTTCATTAAGCAAACTGTTTTTCTTTTTATTTCATTTTAATTACTTTGTTATTTGTTTAACGTTTCCTTTTTTTCACTTTTTTTTTTATCTCACTACTCTCATTTGATCGTATTTCCCTTCATTGGCTTATCACTCCATCTTTTTCCTTGAAGTTTTACCATAATATTTTTTGCTCCTCTTCTCCTCTCCTTTTCCCTTCAAACTTTTTTTTTACTTGTTTTTTTTTCCTTTTACCAAAGTCTCCAACCTTCTCCCTTTCCTTCTCCTCCTCCTCCTCCTCCTCCTCCTCCTCCTCCTCCTCCTCCTCCTCCTCCTCCTCCTCCTCCTCCTCCTCACATTCTGCTTCCTGTAATGTGATGGTGCAGAAAAATTCATGATTGTTTACGCCAAGAACATAAATTGTGTCTCGGCTTTTGTGCAACGATCGGCCTGGAGCCAACCTTCCCTCTCCCCCCTTTGCCTCCCTCCCTCCTTCTCTCCCTCCCTCCTTCCTTTCTTTCTTCCCTCCTCCTGCTCTCACTATCTTCTATCTTTTGCTCCTTCGCCTCCTTTATTTTTTTTGTTTTATCGTCGTCGCCCTCCTGTTTTCTCTCCTCCTCCTCTTCCTCTTTATCCTCCTCCTCCTCCTCCTCCTCCTCTTCCTCCTCCTCCTCCTCCATGTCAGACTGTAATTCATTGTTTATCTCTCCATTTTCTTTTTTTTATCTCTGTTTTACAGCGCCTGCAACTGTCGTTTTCTTGCTTTCCTTGTTCCTCTCTCTCTCTCTCTCTCTCTCTCTCTCTCTCTCTCTCTCTCTCTCTCTCTCTCTCTCTCTCTCTCTCTCTCTCTCTCTCTCTCTCTCTCTCTCTCTCTCTCTCTCTCTCTCTCTCTCTCTCTCTCTCTCTCTCTCCTCCTCCTCCTCCTCCTCCTCCTCCTCCTCTGGATATTGTCTTCCTTCTTCTCTTCCTTCTCGTTTCCTTTTCTAACATAAACTTCCTGCTACTCTCTCTCTCTCTCTCTCTCTCTCTCTCTCTCTCTCTCTCTCTCTCTCTCTCTCTCTCTCTCTCTCTCTCGTTTCGTCGAATGTTTACGTTTATGCATTTGATTTTTTTTTTTTTACTTCACCTTGCTTCTTTCCCCCCCCCTTGTATTATTCTTTTTATTGTTATTTTTTTTATTATTATTATCATTATTGTTATCGAATTTCTTATATCGAGTCCACGTAGTAATATTTCTCGCTGTGTACAAATAGCTTTTCTGGATTACTTCTTCATTCAATTCTTACACCGGATTTATGAATAAAGACACGACATAGTGCAATAGGTGTTCTGGCACCAGCGCCTCTCGCCCTGCCTTTGAGGTGTCGCACTTCACCGCTGTTGCTTTTAGTCCAGACATATTTGGTGAAAATTAAGCCAAGTTGTTCATTTTCTTCCTGTGTAATTTTTGTCCGCAAGAAAGAAATATGACAGGCTTTTTACTCTTGATATATCCAACGAGATAGTCAATAGAAAGAGAGAGAGAGAGAGAGAGAGAGAGAGAGAGAGAGAGAGAGAGAGAGATGATGGGGAGGCAGGAGGAGGAAGTTGGCTGGTGAGGAATGGAAGTGAGCTCTGACTGTAGAGAGGACAAAATTTGGAGTTTACTTGCCATTACGCCTTGGAGGAGAGTTACGCCTTTTTTGTGTTGTAGAGCAAGTGTTTCATGTATGCAGGGTAACGTGTGTCTGGTGGCGGTGCTGCTGGCAGGGGGGAGGGAGCGGCAATATGGTGGAAAGGGGAAAGTGAGAGGGGGGAAGTATATATATACCAGTGGTGCTTTTGTGTTCCTGAGCGAAAGTGAGTTTGCTGTGTGTGTGTGTGTGTGTGTGTGTGTGTGTGTGTGTGTGTGTGTGTGTGTGTGTGTGTGTGTGTGTGTGTGTGTGTGTGTGTGTGTGTTGAATGTACGTAGGGTTTTTTTTCTCCCTTTCATGGCTCATACGTGCGTATGTGTGCGATGTTGATTTTATTTTCGAGGAGAGAGAGAGAGAGAGAGACTGACAAGAGCGAATATTCCAGAATATTCAATATGCATAGAAAAGTAAATAAATAAATAAATAAATAAATACACGCCCCTACAGAGCATATTTTAGTGTAATTTAAAGGAAATATGACCTTGTTTGTGCTTCCTCACTCCTGACGGGGGACTGAGCTGGAGGAGGCGCCAGGTACACTAAAGGCGAAGGCAACAAGAACTAACTTATTAAAACCTCCTACACTGCCACGCCCTCCCTCTTCCTTTCGTCCCTCCTTCAATTAGCAGCCACACTTTATTGGTGTTTTTATTCTTCCTGTTATGTCATGTTTTCTTATGGGGAAATAATGTCGAATGAGTTCTTTTATGCATTACCGCTCTTCCTTTTCTTCTTTATTTAATTGTAGCTAATCTAACCTTTCTCTACTCTACCTTACTTTATCTTACCTTACCTTACCTTTCCTTAACTAACCTTACGTTAACTAACCTTGTTTTACCTAGCTTTACCTTACTTTACTCTACCTATCTTGACCTTTTCTTATTCTAACTTACCTAAACTTTTACTATATGTGTTTTTATTCTTCGTATCCTTTCCCTTTTTTTGTAACTGATAATGAGGAAGGACTTCATATTTCTTACAGTCTGCTACACCTTTCATCCTGCTATCCTTTTGCTTTTTTTTACTACCTTTATTTTAGGTTTGCTTTATTATATGTATCCTTTCGCTTTTTATAATAATTCATGGCGATGGACTAACGCTTGTTAAATGTGTTGTACTCAGCCACACCTCTCCTCATATCCTCACCCCTTCAATTCAGACTTCGTACGCTTTGCTGCAGCTTTATTTTCAGTATATTTTATCCTTTCCATAGATTAATACCAAAGAGTAAACTAAAGGGAACGCATCTACGTAAGGCACATTCTCATTAAACTGACTATTCACTGCCGCAGCTCTCACTTCCGTGGCCTTTCAGCTCCGCTTGGTAGATACACTGATTACGTGTCATACTTAATTAATCTTTTTCACGTATACTATATGACATATCATTCCTTAATTACTAACCGCACTGAGACATAGTGACTTCTGTGGCCTATTAAGAAACATTTCCTTTTCATTCCAGTCTTTATTATAAGTTTGTATGTGTGTGTGTTTTTTTTTTTTTTTTTTTTTTTTTTTGTAATCTTGTTAATTATTCTTAGTGTTTTGAAGTGTTGCTTATTTTGGTGAAAGAGTTAGATGGTTTATATTTTTGCTATATATTTTTGACTATTTAGGTTTGTTAGAATGTCTTTTGATCTTTGATACGTTTGTGTGTCGCTGCTGTTCCCCCTGCTGTGTCAGGCAAGCACGACCCATTTACTGGTGGTCGCGCTTTTCTACTTTGAATATGCACGAATATAAGCGGTTTATTCACATGTATAGGACACGACTAGCTCAATCTTGCACCTTTCACCTTTAGCTGCATTCTAACCACAATAGCATAGCATGGAATCAGTGTGGGAAAGAGCATTGGTTCTCAGATTTCTTCATTAGTGATCCTATCTGTATACTTTCAACCCTTAGTTGACCTACAGTAAATAAAATGTAGAATACCACACACACACACACACACATATATATATATATATATATATATATATATATATATATATATATATATATATATATATATATATATATATATATATATATATATATATATATTAAACGTTTCCCTCTACTTTGTTTTCAATATTGCAATGGGGTAATGGATAATGAAGTAAATACACATAATTGCATTTTCAGAAATACTGATATAGAGGATAAAACTCATTAACTGCGGAAAAATATGCTTGTAATAATGAAAAGAAGTTACGAATTCTCTCTCTCTCTCTCTCTCTCTCTCTCTCTCTCTCTCTCTCTCTCTCTCTCTCTCTCTCTCTCTCTCTCTCTCTCTCTCTCTCTCTCCGCCGTTATGTTTAATAGTGTTGTTATTTTTTAGTCCTTACATATGGCTGTTTCCCTACATATGTCTTTACTTGATCCTTTTACCTATTTTCACATTTATTGAATTTTCTCGCACTCCGACCTTTCCAGTATATTATTTCCATGTCGGTTTTGTTTTGTTTTACTGTCACAACATTTTACCGCTTTGATATTTCCGTGTGTTATTTTTTTGTTTAGCTAAATACTTTGACAGTTTTGTAGAATTTCCGTTTTTTTTATTTATTGTAAAAGTTATTTGTATTTTCTTCGTTTCTTGTACTTCTATTTGTTTTCTAATTATTTTCTAGTTTTTTTTAATTTTGTATGTTATCATGTTAGTCTATTTTGTTTCTTGTAATATTTTCCTTTGTTTATTCCGTTTTATCTTCATATATCTCATTTTGCAAACCATAACCATACTTACTCCTTTAATTTCTCTTCATTAACTAATGTTTACCTTATTCACATTTTGTTATGTAATTTCCACAGTACGTGAAATTTTCATTTTTTTTTTTTTTCTATTTCGTCATATGTTAATTTCCTTTGTGTTCTAATCCTTTTGAATTAAGACTAGACTGTTGTATTCATTTTCTTTTATTTTTTTCTTCCTTCATCTACTGGCAGATTTGAATGTGATTTTTAAAACGTATGCCATTTTGATCATATTCATCACTCTGTTCTTTAATGCTCTCTCTCTCTCTCTCTCTCTCTCTCTCTCTCTCTCTCTCTCTCTCTCTCTCTCTCTCTCTCTCTCTCTCTCTCTCTCTCTCTCTCTCTCTCTCTCTCTCTCTCTCTCTCTCTCACACACACACACACACACACACACACACACACACACACACACACACACACACACACACACACACACACACACACACACACACACACACACACACACACACACACACACACACACACACACACACACCTGCTCGCCTCTCAACGACTCATTCTCTTTCAATGTTATTTTTTGCACACAAATTTTTGCGATCGGGTCGTGAGGTAGAGAGAGAGAGAGAGAGAGAGAGAGAGAGAGAGAGAGAGAGAGAGAGAGTAGCGGCCCAGCAACACTAAACAGATTCATACTCTGCTCTCCATCCCCCCCCCTCATAAAAAGAAAAAAATGAATTAAAAGCAGGCGTGTGAAGTGTTTTTAAGTCCCATTCCTGGCGATTGAGTTTGCTCTTTTATAACCTCGATTATTAAGAAAAATATGCGCATATATTTATTAAAAATGTATAGAACTCTTCCATTCTTTTTTTTTTTTTGTGTGTGTGTATGCTGTATTCATTAATGATTTATTTTCTTTTTATTTTTCATTTGTATTGTTGTTATTGTTGTTGTAGATATTATCATTATTACCGAAGATGTTGAAGTTTGTTGTTCAGCATCATCATCATCATCATCATCATCATCATCATCATCATCATCATCATCATCATCATCATCATCACCATCATCGTCATCATCATCATATCACCATGGTCACCGCTTCTGTCATTCCCACCTCCTCAAAATACTGTCACCATTTACTTCAAGTGTAACAATATCTACCACCACCACCATCACCAATACTACTACTACTACTACTACTACCACCACCACCACCACCATCACCAATACTACTATTACTACTACTACCACCACCACCACCACCACCACCACCACCATCACCACCACCACCATCACTACTACTACTACTACTACTACTACTACTACTACTACTACTACTTTTTGTATAAACTACTACTACGACTTTTTGTATAATTCTCTTACGATTGCTTATCATTATTTTACTTGATGATGATGATGATGATGATGTGTGTGTGTGTGTGTGTGTGTGTGTGTGTGTGTGTGTGTGTGTGTGTGTTTCATAATTAAGTACTCGTCCCTGGCAATATGGAATGGCTGATGAGTTATTCCTGGAAATGACGTCTTACAACCATACTAATGAGCTCAAGAGGTATTACATATGTTTATTTTTGCATTTCCATACGACAATAATCCTCTAAGAAGGGGCACCTGAGAGGCCTTGATCCCTTTAAGTATGCTATGAAGGATACAACAGGGGGATTAGGTACACCATTGTGGGTTCAGAGAGTGTTCTTGGTTTGCTTCCTCGACTTCATCTTTACTTTTTTGTGGTGCTCGGAAGTTCCCTGACGACACAGAAAAGGAGGAGGAAGATGATTAAATAGATATGGATATTCGACGTGAAAGAGGAATAAGGAAGGAAACGAGAAGTAGAAATATGATGAACTAATGGATTTTCGTGAAGTGAAAGGGAAATTGCAGTTGGAGTATTTGTGGTTGAAATGAAGAAAAATGAATAGGTTATGGAAAAAAAAAAATCTGACAAAAATGGTTCATATAAGGTGATTGATTATAATATGGAAATGAATTTAAATGGTGATTGCTGCATTTCATGGTTTGTCATCTGAAAATAAGTCAAGTGATAAGGTTCTTAATACAGCAAAGAAATTGATATTGCACAAAAATTCAGGTAAAGTATAATAAGAAGTGATATAAATTGTTAGATTTCTAGAGAGAGAATAAAAAAAAACATATAAAAACTAATTCTATAGTGTTGAATCAAGA
>NC_059266.1:2763038-2768038 GCF_017591435.1 Portunus trituberculatus | reverse complement strand
CTCAGGTTGTGTGTGTGAAAAGGTGAAGTAAATGCGCCTGATATACTTCAAGCATCGAGACAAATGTTTTGTAGTGTTTTAGAATCTATGAACAGTGTTTAAGTAACCCAGGATTTTAGTTAGTAATCCAAAAAAAATGAAAGTACAAAAAATTATATTATATGCAAGTTATTTACATATGATTTTTTTTTATCTAATATACATGCATTCATTATACTTTGTACTTTTTTCCTTTGTAATTTTTACTTTGTATATATATATATATATATATATATATATATATATATATATATATATATATATATATATATATATATATAAATCAAAGTGGCGATGTGAGTGCTAAGGGAAGCACGTTAAGGAGAGGCTGAAATCATTGAGGCGAGAGAGAATATGACGCGTTAGATGAAGAACAATGTCTCTATATGGCTGTTCCAAACTGTCTTTCTTGGTGTCTAATTGAACTGATGGCTCATTGACTTGTCAGAAAACTGTATTATGCAAAGTCTTCCACCATGAAATGTATGTTTTTTTCAATAATGACTACATTTTCTCTTCTCCAAGCCCCAAATCTTCGCAAAACAATATATATATATATATATATATATATATATATATATATATATATATATATATATATATATATATATATATATATATATATATATAAGAGATTTCTTCTTTGGTCAGGAAGAATTCTGTGTCGTTCGTAATTTTAGCTCAAGACACAATATCGCCCGAAAATATTTGTGTGCGTGTCCGCAGGCGAGCGAGGCAAGCGGTAAGGTGGAGCGAGTTTACTGCTTTGTCCTGCTATATTGTTAACTGCGATCTGCTGAGGGAGGCCCGCGGGGGAAAATAAGACCCATTCTCTCTCTCTCTCTCTCTCTCTCTCTCTCTCTCTCTCTCTCTCTCTCTCTCTCTCTCTCTCTCTCTCTCTCTCTCTCTCTCTCTCGTGTATTTGAATTGCCTTTTAGCTTTTGTAATTTTTTTTTTTTATTTACTTTTATTAACTTCAGATATCGCTTGTCCTCAGATTTTATAATTCTGTCTTTCATACATTATTTGTTTCTTTTTCTCGGGTTTGTTTATAATTAAGTAAAGAAGAAATATTATAATTATAGTACTAACGAGGGTGGAAACAATAATGATGAGGATAATGTTTATGATGATAATAATGATAAAGATAATAATAATGATAACAATGATAATAATAATAATAATAATAATAATAATAATAATAATAATAATAATAATAATAATAATAATAATAATAATAATAATAATTATGATTATAATAATAATAAAAAAAATAATAACAATAATAGCAATAACGCTAATAATTATAAGGATAGAATAAGAATAAGTAAAAGAATAAAAAAAGCGACAACAATAATAATAAGCATAATAACATGGACTATAATAATAATAATAATAATAATAATAATAATGGTAATTTTAATAATAACAATAATTATGATAATAGCAACAATAATAATAATAATAATAATAATAATAATAATGATAATAATAATAACGATAATATTAATAATAACAATAATAATAATAATTATTATAATTATAATAATAATAATAATAATAATAATGATAATAATAATAGTAATAACAATAATATTGATAATAATATTTGTAATCATAAATAATAATATTTCATGCTCTCTTTAGAATATTTTCTCACCAGCAAATGGATTTTTGATTTATTTACGTCACAAGCACACAAGAAAGAGGAGGAGGAGGAGGAAAAGAAGGAATAGGCGAAGGGGAAGGAGAAGAAGCAAAAAAAAGGGCAGCAGGAGAAGGAAAATGAGTAGGTGGATAAAAATACGAGGAGGAGGAGGAGGAGGATGAGAAGAAGAAGAAAAAGAAGAAGAAAAGGAAGAAGAAGAAGAAAAAAAAGAAGAAAAAGATGAAGAAGGAGGAGGAGGAGGAGGAGGAGGAGGAGGAGGAAAGGTAATGTTCAGGAATAGGTGTGGCTTCTCTTTAGTAGTCTGTATATTAGTTTGTTTATGTGTGTGTGTGTGTGTGTGTGTGTGTGTGTGTGTGTGTGTGTGTGTGTGTGTGTGTGTGTGTGTTCACACACACACACACACACACACACACACACACACACACACACACACACACACACACACAGTTCCATTTTCGTGTTCTGACAAATGAGTATCTCAGATTTAGTACGAATTGTTTCATGAGTATTTCTTGAATTTCGATATTTTTTCGTTGATTTTGCGGGAATAAGAGTCAAGTGTGCTAACGAGTGGCGGCCAGACTATTGTGTGTTTATGTAAACCTCAATACCTGCTGTCCACTTTTGAAAGGAAAAAAATATTGTTCTCTCTATTTATGAATTGATTTACCTGTTGTGGTCTGAACTGCCCACGCCAGTCTGGCAAAGGTTGGAAATTTAGTCCTCTTCATTGTTAGTTATTGAAGGTCAGATTAGAATAATAAATGAATACTTCAGAGAGAGAGAGAGAGAGAGAGAGAGAGAGAGAGAGAGAGAGAGAGAGAAACTATAGATAAAAAAAAATATTGAGTGGTACACAGACAGACAGACAAACCTAACATAATTATGAAAAATACAGTGATGAAGCTAAGCAAATGATGCATATTTAAATCCTATATTTGTGATGTGAATTTGTTAATTTGATCAGACTCTCCTAAAAGGATACGCACCATGAGCTTTTTTTTTTCGTCCCTTTCATTTTAATCAAGGTTATTTTGCGCGAAGTATTTATAAACTTTTTTTTTTAACCCAACCCATGGACAAAGTAAATATGATTATCACGACCGCAGCACACACACGCACACTCATCCACCCTCCACGCCGTCCGTGTGTGTGTGTGTGTGTGTGTGTGTGTGTGTGTGTGTGTGTGTGTGTGTGTGTATGTGCGCGAGCGCGTCACAGTGTTACAAGCAGGCAAAGGTTTAAGCCAGTGTACATATTGTCGTGTCATATTGTGGGAGATATTTGATTTAATGATTTTGTACTTAGTAGGAAGAAAAACATTTCGTATATGTATTTACTTATATAGCGTTGTTGTAAAAAAAGAAGCACGCGTCACAGTGTTATAAGCAGCCAACGGGTTATGCCTGTGTACTTTTAGCATCGTGTCATATTGTGGAAGAAATTATGCTGTAATGATTTTGTATTAAGAAAAAATAATTTCATATATGTATTGATTTAATTTACATATATAATCGATTATATAGTATGTCCGTGTGTATAGTTTCATGCATTTATGTATCCACTTAATTGCGTATTCATTTACTTGCCGATGTTCTGATTTTTTTTACAATCTCTCTCTCTCTCTCTCTCTCTCTCTCTCTCTCTCTCTCTCTCTCTCTCTCTCTCTCTCTCTCTCTCTCTCTTTGTATATATTTTACATAGTTTCTTTTCCACACTTATTTCCACATTTTTTTTTTTTTTTTTTGTTCAATGTCGAAAACTGGATATGATTTTGTTTTCCTGTTTTTCAGATTTGCTACAAAAAAATGAAACACTAATTTTACGTATTCTGTTCACCATGCTAAATTCAAGTTTTTTTTTTTTTTTTTTTTTTTTGTCTTTTTCATGGAAGTTCTTACCTCAGATATGTGTCAGAATGTTGAAATAAGTCGCGATCATCATGTTCTTGTGTTGGTCATGTAGAATGCAGCTGTTACCTTTCCTTCAATTAAATTTCGGTTTAGTATTTGGTAACTAATCCTTTTCCATTCTTTTTAATTTGATTTTCCTCTCTGCTGTTACGATTTTTTTTTTTTTTTGCATTGGTTTTCTTTTCACCTTCGTCATTGATTTTCTTCATTCCTCTCCTGTCCTGTCATCATCATCATTATCATCATCAGCATCATCATCGTCATCATCATCAGAGTCGTGGTCGTCGTCGTCGTAAAATATTATATTATCCTCTTCTTTATTGCTGTATTCCTTTTCCGTTCAGTTGTCCTAACTTTTTTTAAATTTCATTTTTCTTCAATCTCATTTCCCCTTTTCCTCCTCCTGTTCCTTCTCTTCCCCCTCTTCCTCCTTCTCCTCTTCCTCTCCTCCTTATCCTCCTCCTTCCCCTCCTCTTCCTCCTCCTTTTCCTCCTCCTCCTTCCCCACCCATCATCATCATCACCACAACCACCACCACCACCACCACCACCACCACCACCACTACCACCGTTATCTTTAAATTTGCAAATACTGTATCACAGAGCGCATATTTACATCGAATACAATGAAACAGAGAAAGCTAAAAATATGAACAAGAAAAGAGAGAAAAAAAAATCATCAAAAGAATACTGAATGTTTCTACATAAAGAAAAGAAAAAAAAAACACGTTAATATATGTGTAAAAATAATAAGAACAAACCGTTAAGGAAAATAAAAAGAAGGAAAGACTAGAGGTGAAGGAGGGCATGGAGAAGGAGAGTAAAGAATAGTTTTTTTCTTATCTGGAAGAGGGTTGTGTTAGGGAAAAAAAAATGGCTAATATAAGATGAAGTTGAGAGAGGGACGAAGAGCAGAAGCAGAGTGGTGCAAGAAAGGAAGCGAATAAAACATGTGAAGTACGAAGGAGAAGGAAGAGGAGGAGGAGGACGAGGACGAGGACGAGGACGAGGACGAGGACGAGGAGGACGACGACGAAGAAGAAGAGGAGATAGTGGTGGTAGAAGATGCGCTTGAGGAGTTGGAGAAGGAAGAAGAGAGGAGAGTGGTGGGTGATGGTGGTGGTACTCTTAGTGAGTGGGAGAATGTCTGCGTATGAGTGGCGAGGAGGAGGAGGAGGAGGAGAGGAGGAGGAGGAGGAGGAGGAGGAATAAGATGCGATGTTAGTGGGTGGGGAACTTGTGTGTGTGTGTGTGTGTGGGTGTGTTTGAAGATGAATGTGCATGTCATGTGGATATGGTGCACGAAGAAGAATGAAGAAAGAAGAAGAAGAATAAAAAAGAAGAAGAAGAAAAACATAACACATAGCAATGACAGTACAT
>NC_059266.1:2730538-2758038 GCF_017591435.1 Portunus trituberculatus | reverse complement strand
ATTTCTGAATCTATAACTTTTTCCTACTTTTATTTCCTCATTCCGATACTTTCCTGGGTTTTTTTTTATGTAAGAGGAATAAATGTCAAGGGCAAAAAAACTAAATTAAAAAAAAACACACAAAATTTCAGTCTTCATATAAGATTAGAAAAAAATAGTCAAAAGAGTGGTACAAATGTCTGACACATTGATATTCTAGTGAAAATAGCTCCCAATTACCCAATAACACGTAATGTTTCACCATCAGTGGTTTTCCAGCTAAAGGTGAGATATTTTACACATAACTAGACAGGTGAAACACGAGAGGAGAGACAGGTAGCAGTAATACCCTCTGAACCTGAGAATTTCCCATTTTTTTCCTAGAACGCGTGGTGTCTGGCAGGAGCTTAGCACTGTGTTGACCATCCTCTCTAAGCCTCCTCTGGTCTCAAGGCCGAGGTGTTATTTTTGACAGCGAGGAAAAGAGACAAGAAACTAAAATATTGTGGCGTAAATGATAAAAGCTAACACGACCGCGGTATTTGTTATTGATTTTCTGGCTGTTTTTGCCTTGCCATTCGTTCTGATGGGCGAGGTGTTGTCTTTTATGGCTTCACTATTAAAGGAATGATCTCATGGTTGATTTAGACAAACTATAATATAATCATTTGAAATAAAAAAATAAATAGAATCTTCAAAAAAGCTGTGGCTGTTCCTATTGTTTATCAGTTTTATCCTATGTTGATTTGGTGGGGATATTTTTTTATTTTTCATATTTTCATATTTTCATATTCGTATCAACAGCCAAGCTTGCAGACAGTTTGGTGCATCTCAGTCTAGCTATCTCACAGACTTGTTTCATCTGTGTTTTTTTTTTTTTTTTTCTCTCACTGGTAACTTCTTGAATTCTACAAAGAAAATCTAGAATCTGTGAAACTATGTTAGCCACAATAGAAGTAAATGAAAGATGTAACTCCAAATTACTTTTAACATTAGATTATGAAAATATCATCATGAATATCAAATGCTCTATCAGGATGCAAAATGGAACTGAAGTGATGGTTTCATACTGCAATGGTTAAGGGGAAGCATCTCATGGCCACACCAGCACTGCAATGGTGATGTATGAGCCACACCTGTCATGGTGAGTGAGGCGCCATCATGCCTCTTTGGATAGCGCACACCCGCATGCTACATTAATTGCTCGCGTTCCCGGTGTCGTCTCATGAGCAATATTGATAACATTTGGATCATGAGATGCAGATAGCAGCGCAGACCCCCAACACCCAACATCGCCCGTGCCTCCTCTCCCACTCCCTCTCTGCCTCCCTGCCGCCAATAACATTATAATTGCGTTGCGAATTGGAGAGACGAGTACCCACCGCTGATGAGATTCCCCATCCGATGCATGAGTGGCCTCGTCTGCCCTCGCTAGATGGCGGGCAGTGTCCTGGAACCCTTCCCACTCCCATGTCCTGCTGACTGCTCACACACAAAGCGCCCCCAGTTTTCAGTTATTGATGATTAAGTTGTCATTTTACGGGGAGTTGATATGGTACGCGTGCATTTTTATTTCATATAATAATTACCAGAGCTCCGTTCTTTTCTGCCCTGCTTTTATTTTTTTGCCTGTGTATAGAGTTTCAGCAATAAACTGTTTATATTTGTGTCGGGAGAGTGGCATAGAAAAATAGCGAAAAATTGAGTTTTCTTTTTTTTCTGACATAGCTGTTCTCAATTTCCTTTAATTTCATAGGAATTTAGAGAGAAATATTGCCATTGTCATTGCTGCAACCACTGTCTCGCCACGCTGCTTCTCGTTACCCACACCACTGCACCCTGCCTCACTACCTTTACGATTACCGATCGGTCCCTTCACCACAACACTGCCAGCACCACCCTTACTATCATTGTTACCAGTGTGAGCCAGTAGTCCCCGCATCAACACGACACCAGTGCCTCACTACTCGTAACTATTTTCATAACTACCGCTCACTGCTTTGATCCACTCACCAACACAACAATATCGCGCCTAACTTTTTTTTATAACTAATACTCGTTTTTGTGATCCGCTGAACATCACAATGCCATTTGTACCCTCTCGCTCCTAACTCCCCCTGTGATGTTGTGTATCATTGCAGCAACCGTTCAGAAAAAAAAGTGCGTTATTATCCCTTTAGAAGTTAAATAATAAAGAAACATAAAAACAGCGTGTTCGTATGTGAGTTTAGTTGCAACATTAAAGAGAGAGAGAGAGAGAGAGAGAGAGAGAGAGAGAGAGAGAGATGGACGACATAAGATATTCTATGTACTGAGGTAAAATCCGTCAATCCGTCAGGCAAAAACTAGACTGCTGACGACCAAATGAACTGAACTACCCTGAATAAAATTAACTGAATTAAACTGAACTGAACTTAAGTAATCAGAGCGTAGTTGAATTGAACTAAACTAACCAGAATTGAACCCAACCGAAACTAACCTAATCTAACATAACGCAACTCAAATGTGACGTAAATACACATTTCCAAAGCTGGCTATTTTTTTCTTCAACTTTTTATATACTTCTTAATTGCATTATTCTTTTTTCTGTGGCATTATTAGCGTTTATTCTTTATTTCTGTATCCCACGTTAGTTACCTTAAAGAGCTAAAATAATGATAAGAAGATGTGGAGAATAATATAACGATCCGAGTGTCGCGAAGAGTTATAAGTGGATCATTATAGGTACGACCTTAGAAGTAAGAGTAAAGAGGCCTTGATCCTAAAGGCAATCCTCTTATATGGGTGCTCCTCTCTCTCACCCTCCTTCCCCTCCCTACATCTCTCCGCGGTCGATCCTTCTAGAGTCTGGATGATGGAATGGGATTAAGCACAGTTATCCTTCAGAGAGAGAGAGAGAGAGAGAGAGAGAGAGAGAGAGAGAGAGAGAGAGAGAGAGAGAGAGAAGTTCCTGACACACACACACACACACACACACACACACACACACACACACACACACACCACAGTATAAGTGCGGCAGCGCAGACCAGTATTGCTACAAGCGAGAAAAGCTGTGTCTTTCTCTTAGAGTCTGTGGCATTGCTGTGACATATAGGTCCCCCGGGAAGGCAAGGGTGAGGTGGGATGTAACCATAGTGACAGGGGCCGAGAAAGACGAGACTGCCACAAAGTTTAATCAGAGGAGATTCAGCAGAGGTGGAATAAAGGAAGAACGCAAGGTAGATGTGGAAATGGACGAGAGGGCGTGAAGAGTAGGAAGAGAGGGGGAAGGAAGGGATGAAACGAGAAGGTGTAGAAGTGGAGGTAGAGTGAAAGGAGAATGTACAAGTGGAAGAAAGTTGGTTAATGTGATGAAAATATAAAGCGTAATTGAAAAAAATATATAACTGGAAATGAATAGGAAAATATTAAGCTAATAAAGTAAGATATGAAAGTAGGTGTACACATAGATGCTGGATGGAATAATATAAGTAGATGTACAAATGAAATATAAATTATTAATTCGACAAAATATAAAAGCACGACGGAAAAAGCATTTATTAAAGATAATGAAACAAAAAAAAGATAAGTAGGTGAAGGAAATAAATAAAGTAGGAACATGTATATAGAAACGGAGTTAAATGAAATGACGAAAAAAATAACGCACACCAAAGACAGGAAGATGACTGATAAGACGAAAGTGAAAATTCTGATGAAATAAAGTGAGAAAAAAGGTTCTTAATTACCATTAGGAAAAAAAGTCAGGTGAAGCGAGAACGTGTTGAGATAAAATTAGAATGAAAGGATAAACAAATTAAATGTCGGAATGAAACGATTACTGGTGTGATGTAGAAAAAAAAGTCAAAGCGGTAAACTACAAAACAATAACAAAAAGAAAATTAAGAATACAAATGACAAAATAATGAAACGATATATATATATATATATATATATATATATATATATATATATATATATATATATATATATATATATATCAAACATATCAATTGTACAAAAATATCGTTAACATGAAAGGATGAGTAGAATAAACAATTAAATGGAAAATAAAGATAAAGTGAAATAAAACCTAATAAAAATGAAGTACATTAAACAAAATAAAAAAAAATAGTAAAACAAAACCCAAATGTGAAAAGCGATAAAAAAATTAGTAACGAAACATTAAGAGAGAGAGAGAGAGAGAGAGAGAGAGAGAGAGAGAGAGAGATAATAGTAAGTGGAGGAGAAAGCAAAATGAGGTTTTAGGGAAGAAGTTTCATATTTTGGTCTCATAACTTTGAAGGTCAAGGAGAAGATTGAAGATTTTCCCCCGAGGTGTTCATAGTTTGAGAGAGAGAGAGAGAGAGAGAGAGAGAGAGAGAGAGAGAGACTATTCTTTCTCTCTATTTATCAATATCTTCATCCGTCTATTTATCTATCTATCTATCTATCTATCTATCTATTTCTATCTATCTATCTATCTATCTATCTATCTATCTATCTATCTATCTATCTATCTATCTATCTATATCTATATATATATATATATATATATATATATATATATATATATATATATATATATATATATATATATATATATATATATACGATGAAAAAGGAAAGAAGAGCGAAAATTAAGTAATACATGTAATGCTAATAATAGCAATTGTCGCTGTAGCATTCAAAATTGAAATAGTTGCAATAATGTGTGAAACAATAATAACAGAATAATAAAGCTAAAAAAAAAAAAAAAAAAACGATTTACAGTACGATGTTTTCATTTTTTTCTGAAGAATTTAATTTTCTTTATAAACTACTATAACCCGGGTAGCAACACAGACTCTTCATCACCAAAACAATGTTTCCTTCTTAATAAACTACAACAGCAAAATGTTTTATGACATCACACTTTTTTCAACCTTCGGCAATTTGTTCTATAACTCAATAATTTTAGCTTTGTAAACAAGAATGTATCTTTTCTTTTTAAACTACATTTTTTTTCTAGGAGACCTTTATTATCACTAAACAATAACACATATTGTAATATATTTCCATCCTACAAACAATAGATATTCTTGAAACTACCTTATTTATGAAATTTTTGCTATTGTAAACAACTTATCTTTATCCCTAGATAATCTTACCCATAACACCGTTCGTAAGCGAACTTTTGTAATCCCAGAAATATAACTAGAAACGAATTCGCAACACATTTATATTACTGAAAAATAACCTTATTCTCTTCATAATAACACATCCACCGTTATAAACAACCTTTCTTTGCTGCAAAACTACAAGCAACTGATTTATAACAACATTTCCATAGTCTTAAACAACATTTCATCTTCCCTCCACTGTTTGTCAGGAGCAGATGGACTGTGCTCACTCAGGAACATAGACACACACTGCTCAACATAACCTGGCAGCGGAAAGATGACCGAATTTACACACAAGCCAACGAAGGGGGGTCGTGGGAGGCAATTTCGATCCCTAAGTCCAGACAGGTTAGGTGCTATTTGGTGAGGGCGGGTTAGGCCGATAATTGTGGCCATCTGTATGCACCTCAGGAAATAGAGTAATCACCCATGAGGCTCCGTCTGCCTGCTGGTGCATCAAGGGAAATGGACGGGGCAAATTGTTTCCCTCTTCCCACCGTCTCCTTTAAGATGGAAAAGATTGTACCTACCTTCCTTACTTCCTACCAGCCAGCCAGCCAGCAGGACAAACAGCAGCGTCTCTCTCTCTCTCTCTCTCTCTCTCTCTCTCTCTCTCTCTCTCTCTCTCTCTCTCTCTCTCTCTCTCTCTCTCTCTCTCTCTCTCTCTCTGTTTCTATTAACATCCGTCTTTCTCAGTTTCTCAGCCTGGCTTTGTGCTCGGACTCACTCTCTCTCTCTCTCTCTCTCTCTCTCTCTCTCTCTCTCTCTCTCTCTCTCTCTCTCTCTCTCTCTCTCTCTCTCTCTCTCTCTCTCTCTCTCTCTCTCTCTCTCTCTTACACACACAATAGGACGGAAAGAAAGAAACCATTTAATTTCTCCCTCCATCCACAAGAGCAATAGAAATATTTGCTGGCCAGAGAGAGAGAGAGAGAGAGAGAGAGAGAGAGAGAGAGAGAGAGAGAGAGAGAGACCCAAAAATAGATTAAAGATATAACAAGTCGAGCCCAGCCAAGTACAGCCAGCCAGCCACCCAGAAGCTTTAGGTCGCCACCCACTGAGCCTCATAACTTAATGGTCTTTTTATGCCAGGAGAAGATGAGAACGCGCCAGAGAAGTCAATACCAAGCGACAAAATCCCTTTCAAGTGGTATCTTCTTAACCTTTTCATCTGAGCCTTCTCACGGACTCGCCTCGCCTCTCCTTGCCCAGGGAACATTTTTCACTCTCAACGGGTGTGTGTGTGTGTGTGTAGAAAAAAAAGGAATTTATGGATTGAAGAGTGAAAGATATAGGGAAATGAATAGATTATTATATGTACATCACAGAAAAATAATAGAGAAATGATAAGTGTAAATGAAGAGAATGAACAGAATACGAGAATGAAAAGAGCAAGGCGACATTAAAACAAAAACAAAATTTTGTAAATGGAGATTAAAGAAATAAAATAACAATAGGAGTAAAGATCAGAGAGAGAGAGAGAGAGAGAGAGAGAGAGAGAGAGAGAGAGAGAGAGAGAGAGACAGACTGGTTTAAGCTCAGTCAGGCACAGTGGTCGTAAATTTGACCTTCTCGTGGCCCACAATATGATGCTGCAGCCTTGTCGCGTAGTTAGTGGCTGTCAGGATGCAAGGTCGACTGGTAATGTGAAGCCAGTAAGTCACACACGTCTTTACTACTACTACTACTACTACTACTACTACTACTACTACTACTACTACTACTAATAATAATAATAATAATAATAATAATAATAATAATAATAAAGGAAGAGAACTGTGGAATAAAGTGCTTTGTTTTTATTTTTGCTCTTGTTTTCTTCTCCCTCCCCCGTTTTCTTTTCATAACCTTAATGAGTCAGGGGTGAAAATGGAAGCTTAGATAAATAAAGCACTATTCTCTCTCTCTCTCTCTCTCTCTCTCTCTCTCTCTCTCTCTCTCTCTCTCTCTCTCTCTCTCTCTCTCTCTCATGGTTTTAACGTCGTCAGCCTCGCCTTCAGTTGGAGAACATTGCTGGTGCCTGAGAGTGAGAGGGAGGGAATGGGTGAGAGTGTGAAGGGGTTATGAGATGACTTGGGAGGGACGAGTGAGAGTGTGATATGAAAGGGGGTGAGAAATGGAAGAGGAGGAAGATGAATACGAGGTGAGACAGGATAAACGTGTGATTGTGAAGGGGAGAGAGGGGAAAGAATTGGGTGAGAGAGGAATAGTTAAAGTGAGAGTGAAAAGATAGGAAGGGAGGGATAGTGATGATTTTGACGGGTGAGAGGAAGAGTGTTGCAAATTAAGATGATGTGTGTGAGGGGAGAGTTAGGATGAGTTCTATGTGGAGGGAGACGGAAGTAAAGATGTTATAGAAGGATTAGGGATTAGAAACGAATGGGAGAAGAGAGGGAAACAAAACAATGGAGAGATGAATAAAAAAAGTGTGAAAGAGAAAGAATAATAAGGGAAAAATGAGGTTTGTAAATAATTGAGAGGAGAAAAAAAATAGAAATTGTAAATGAATGAGAAAAATATATATAATGAGAGAGAGAGAAAACGAGAGATGAGTGGATATTGGAAACGATTATGAGGGTGGAAAGAAGGAGCTAAAGGGTGAATAAAGGAAGGGTAAGGGAGTAATAGGGAACGATTTGGGGCTCTGGAGATTGGAGTGTGTTGGCCATAAATTATTCGAAGCTGACCTGGTCCCAAGCCAAGTCAGAAGGCGAATTTTTGCATCCTACATGGTTCTCGAGTCTTTTGCAATTCTGATAGCAGTAAACAGATACATAAGTAATCTCTCTCTCTCTCTCTCTCTCTCTCTCTCTCTCTCTCTCTCTCTCTCTCTCGCTCTCTCTCAATAAATACAGTACCATTTCGTCTCCATTTGCATATATGAGAATATTTTTGCGTGTGTTCGTCTGTCTTTTCCTTTTATTTTTGGGCAAACTTCACCAAGGAATTCTGTCGCCGTGGAGTGAGTGAGAGGGGAGTGAGTGAGTGAGTGTGTGTGAATGATGTGCATTTTGATTAGTACTGAAGAGGAGGAAGAGAAAGAGGAGGCGATGGTGGTGGTGGTGATTCTGGTGCTGGTTGTGGTGGTGGTGAAGAATATTGTGCATTAACTTTCAAATCACATCTTCCCTTTCTCCTTCTCTCCCTTTCATCTTATCGTAGTCTTCTATCCTCTTCATTGCTTCTTTCTTCCTTTGAATCCTCTTGTCCTCTTTTGATCCTTCCTTCCTTTTTTTTATGTTCTTTCCTATTCAATACATTCTTTTCATCTTTTGCCTTTTTTTCTGCTCTTTTGCTCATTATGTATTTTTTTTTTTTTTTTTATCTACCATTTCATTTGTTTTTGTGTTCTTTGATTTTCTTCTTTCTTTCTTATCTTCCATTTTCTCATCCATCTATCCCATAGCTGTTCTTTGTTTTCCCTTTCGAATAAAATTTCCTTTTTTTTCCTTTATTTTCCGTCGTATTCCTTTTTTCCACTTTCATTCAACTCATTTTGTCATTTCCATATTTCCCTTCAGTTATCCTCTCTTCCATTTTCAACATTTTCTTCTCTTTGTTCATCTCCTACCCAATGTTTTGACTCCTCTTTTTTTTCCAGTTTTCCGCTTTATTATTCCTTTTCCTTTTCTCACCCACAAGACAACACAATGGTACAACTTCTCATTACTTCAATTTTTATTTGTTTCCATTTCCTATTTCTTTCCTTCCTTTCCCTTTGAATCTATATTATTAATGTTCTTATCTTCCCTTCATCCCTCCAACTTTCCCTGACTCTTTTCGTTATTCCTCTACTTTTCCCTCCTCTCCTATTTCTCTCCCTCAAGAATACATAACAGAAATGCCCTTGTCTTTCCTCCTGCTTCCTTTCTTCCTTCTTTCCTTCCTCCTTACTTCCCTCCCGTCTGATTGCCTTTGACGCCATGGAAGGAACACAGAATTCCAAAGACAATATCATGCCCACTGATCTTAGCGATTCTGCCTGACTTTGTCCCTCTCTCTCTCTTTCTGTCTCTCTCTCCGGCCGCCAGTTCGCTACCTTTGATATTCGTCCGCCCGCTGAAAAGAAAACGGTGTCCTCATTCCTGGTTATTAGGACAAGGGATGAAGATTGAAGGGGTCTCTATCTTTTTTTTCTTGTGTGTGTGTGTGTGTGTGTGTGTGTGTGTGTGTGTGTGTGTGTGTGTGTGTGTGTGTGTGTGATATTACTGGCATTATTATTGTTGTGTTTTGCTTTTTTTTATGGTTGTGTAAAGGAACAAGACTGGCAAAGTGGAGGTAATTTTTCCCCCTCCTAGTTTCATAAGATGATATTGGGACGTGTTGTGTAAGTCATATAACTCTCTCTCTCTCTCTCTCTCTCTCTCTCTCTCTCTCTCACCGTTATTGTTTTATTCGTAACTGTCATCTTATTTCTTTATCCTTTAGGCTTCGTTTCTATTTTCCCTAGCAATCTCTCTCTCTCTCTCTCTCTCTCTCTCTCTCTCTCTCTCTCTCTCTCTCTCTCTCTCTCTCTCTCTCTCTCTCTCTCTCTCTCTCTCTCTCTCTCTCTCTTTTTTTTTTTTTTTATTTAAACAAAACTTTATACAAAGGAACATGTACCCAAAGGCGCACTGTCGTGTGCTACCTATTCTAAGTACTACAATCTATTTCTCTACAATATTTACAAGACTTAAAATAGATAATATACAAGATGGTCAGCATGTAAATCTCTCTCTCTCTCTCTCTCTCTCTCTCTCTCTCTCTCTCTCTCTCTCTCTCTCTCTCTCTCTCTCTCTCTCTCTCTCTCTCTCTCTCTCTCTCTCTCTCTCTCTCTCTCTCTCTCTCTCTCTCTCTCTCTCTCTCTCTCTCTCTCTCTCTCTCTCTCTCTCTGTTCTTTATTCCTTTCCAGTACTCTCTCTTCTCTAGTTCTCCATCTCTCCCGCCTTCCTTCTCCTTCTCACTGCGACCTTCCCAATCTTCTCATGCACCGCCGCAAAGCTCAATCCATCCACTACAAACTCTCCTTCCAATCACCTAATCCCTGTCATTGCCTCCACTGTTGCCAGACCCACACTTCGTACTCTGCCTCCTCTTCTTCCCCCTCTTCCTCCTCATCCTCTTCCTTCTCCTCCTCCTCCTCCTCTTCCCCTTCGTTTACTGCCCTGACCTCACGTTAACAATCCCTTTACTCATCCAGTGTTACCAATTTCTCATGTATACCACACGAGTTAGTCATTGTTACCAGACCTGTGTGCTCTCCCTAACCAGCGTGAACGGATTTCTCGGTGTGTGTGTGTGTGTGTGTGTGTGTGTGTGTGTGTGTGTGTGTGTGTGTGTGTTTCTGTGTGTGTTTGGTGCATGATTTATTCTTGTGTGTTCGCGTTCTAGTATAGTATTCCTCCTCCTTCTCCCTTTTCCTCCTCCTCCTCCTCCTCCTCCTCCTCCCTCTCTTCTTCCTCCTCGTCCTCGTTGTCTTCCTCCTCCTTTTTTATTGTTTTTTTTCTTTTCATTCTCTTCCCGATCCTCCTCCTCCTCCTCCTCCCGTTTTCTTTTTGTTCTTGTCCTTGTTCCTGTTTTTTTTTCCTTTTTATTTTTCTTCTTGTGCACCTTTTTTCTTCTTTCCTTTTCCTTTGCATTTTCCTAATACTTCTTTTCATCATCGTCCTTCTCCTCTTCCTCCTCCTCCTCCTCCTTCTCCTCCTCTTTTCTCACATGCAGACAGAGCTTAGCCACCTGTCCAATTTGTTGTCCCAGGTTCGATCCTATGCATTACCCGCCGGACCAAGGCCACGCCCCCTGTCTTCCGGAATTTCGGACAACCGGACTCCCTTAAGCGGCCTGCAGATGCGTGATTATGGATAAACGAGAACCGGATATCGTGGAGTCATATTTATTCTATCCCTTGACTTTTCCTCTACTTCTTCCGTTTATTGTTTCTTTTCCTGCTTTTTGTTCTATTTTTACGTTTGCGTATTTAAATTTTCTTCTTTATTTTCTCCTATTTTCTTTTTTTTTCTCTTTTCTTCTTTTCTTCTGATTTTTCTTATCTTCTTATTTGTTTTCTCTTTTTCTTAGTGTTTTTTTCTTCCTCCTGCTCATCCTCGTCCTCCTCTTCCTTCTCCTTTTCCCCTTTTCCTTCATCTTCTCCCTTTCCTTCTCTCTCTCTCTCTCTCTCTCTCTCTCTCTCTCTCTCTCTCTCTCTCTCTCTCTCTCTCTCTCTCTCTCTCTCTCTCTCTCTCTCTCTCTCTCTTACTCTCTTTTTATACTCCTTTTCGTTCTCCTCCTCCTCCTCCTCCTCCTCCTCCTCCTCCTCCTCCTCCTTCTCCTTCGGCAAATGCTGTGCTGTTAGCGACCTATTCGATGCGTTTCTCAACCGTCGTTATTCACTGACTGCCTATCTATTCACGATTCTCTGTTTTTATTCTCTCTCTCTCTCTCTCTCTCTCTCTCTCTCTCTCTCTCTCTCTCTCTCTCTCTCTCTCTAATTCCTGTAATTCTAACAGATTTACTAAAGATTGAGGAGAAGTAAGAGGGAACAGGAAGATGTGTTTGCGTTTGAGTGCATTTGAGAACACACACACACACACACACACACACACACACACACACACACACACACACACACACACACACACACACACACACACACACACACACACACACACACATGGGAGAGAGACTATTAGTAGTACACACACCTGACCCACGTCCATTGATTGCATATAGTAGGTGGAGGCTTAATGGACGGTGCACGGATTAACAGTAAAATCTCCTCCTCCTCCTCCTCCTCCTCCTCCTCCTCCTCCTCCTCCTCCTCCTCCTCCTCCTCCTCCTGCTCTTCCTCTTCCTCTTCCTCCTTCTCTTCCTCTTCCTCTTCCTCCTTCTCTTCCTCTTCCTCCTCCTCCTCCTCCTCCTCCTCCTCCTCCTCCTCCTCCTCCTCCTCCTCCTCCTCCTCCTCCTCCTCCTCCTCCTCCTCCTCCTCCTCCTCCTCCTCCTCCCTCTTCTCTACCTCCTCCTCTTCCTCTTCGCTGTACTTCTCTTGTTTATGGTCTTTCTTTTTTTTTTTTTAATTACCTCACCCTGATTTTTTCATTGTTGCTTGTAAGATATTCCCTGTAAGGACCAAAACGTTTGCTTCTTCTGGTTTTCTTTTATTTTTCCCTCCTCCTCTCTCCTCTATTTCTCTGGTCTTCTTTTCTTTGTCCTTGTTTTTCTTTCTCTTGATCCTTTCCGTCGTCTATTACCAACACCTTTGAAGTCTTTATTTTCCTTCTGCATAACACAGCGGGAATTAAACACACGCACACCAACACATAACAAATCGGCATTTCACGCTTATCGCATCGGCTCCAGAATTTGGCGAGATCAAGCCCTGGAAACCTCAGTACGCCGAGCCAAACCAAGCCAAGAACGAGAGTTACGAACCGAACGGCCGGAGACTCGCAAATCGGCTTCGACACACTTTACGAACATAAACAGTGGCAAGAGTTAGGACGGTCGGTAGCGACGTAGAATGCAAACACTCGTAGAATTCCAAGGTCAGTAAGGTCAGTGCGGCGTGAAATGTCATGTGTTTGTGGACCACGATCGAAGGTGTGATTCTGTATAGGCGAGCAGCAATAAAAACACCGGTAGCATGAAATACAGAATTCTCTCTCTGTTCCATGTCGGTAAGGCAATACAATGCCTGAATGTATCTTATGTTTGGCTTAACAGTTTCTTTCGTTGCTATTGTCGCCGACCTCTGTTTTCAAAGTGGTGTAAACACCACTTTGAAAATTGTTTCCAGTCACAATAATTAATATAATGGAATGGTAGTGAAATTTTTAAGTTTTTGTATGCCAAAAATTATTCAGAAAATGTAAGTAAAAATACTGGTTTAAAATAGACACTGTATGAAGGGAATAGATAGGATCTAATAAAGAAGGAAAACAGATATGTATATTGTTCTTTTCTTTCTTTCTTTTTTTGTTTGTTTGTTTTCTTAGGAAGGTAAGAAGACTAGCGACTGAAAAACTAATTTCCAAAAGTTGAAATACCTTATTATTTTGTAACACATTTTTCCATTTAGAAAACATGGATAAATGTATATATTAAAGTAAAGAAAAGAAGACAATGACAATGTGGCAAGGAAGGAGAGGGGAGGGAGGAGTGGTTAGAGGTAATTCCTGCTTCACTCTAGAAACTCAATAAAATACAGGAAATACAAAGTTAAGCTGTCAAATATTAGATATATTATTTTCCCATTTCCAAAACAAAAGGAAAATCACTTTATTCATCGATTTTTATATTCAATATAACTTGTCTTAAGAAAAAAAAATCAACGTAGAAGTTGCAAGTACATACATTATAAAAAGCTGAAAAATACAAATAAAATACCTAATTCACACCACCTCTATCCATTGCAGGAGGTAAAAAGAACTCCATGAATTTACAAACTCTTTGCCTAACTTAACTTCTCTCATAAATACTTCGCTGGGTAAAGTCTTTTCTTCCGCGGGTATTTATATATAGTGTAACTTGGAGGGAATACGTTATCTTGATGGCCGGCGGCGTGTTTGTCCTACCCAGGAATCGAATACTAGATAACGGGCGATAACAGTTAAGAGATAACAAATAACGCGTGTATATCAAAGCGAAATGGCCTCTTTGTCTTCCCTGCGCACGCGTTCCTCTGCTGGCGCAACTGTCCCGTATTTGCGCAAGGTTATCATTGCGCTGCGTCTCTCTCTCTCTCTCTCTCTCTCTCTCTCTCTCTCTCTCTCTCTCTCTCTCTCTCTCTCTCTCTCTCTCTCTCTCTCTCTCTCTCTCTCTCTCTCTCTCTCTCTCTCAGCGTCCTTCCCTTTCCTCTTCCTCTTCCCGTCAGACCTCATACTGAAGCCGCCCAAGATTTCCTGACCTCTCTCTCTCTCTCTCTCTCTCTCTCTCTCTCTCTCTCTCTCTCTCTCTCTCTCTCTCTCTCTCTCTCTCTCTCTCTCTCTCTCTCTCTCTCTCTCTCTCTCTCTCTCTCTCTCTCACACACACACACACACACACACACACACACACACACACACACACACACACACACACACCTGCACACTAGCAATGGCCTTCTACAGAGTGGTTGTGGTAATTCCAAACTTACATACCTGCCGTCATGTCCTTCAGTAAGTCCGTGTGCAACTGTTTCCTGAGCTAACAAGCCTGCCAGAGAGAGAGAGAGAGAGAGAGAGAGAGAGAGAGAGAGAGAGAGAGAGAGTAGAAGGTAGAGGGTAGTGGAATGAAGAAATAAAGAAAATAGATAAATGTGTGAGGAAAATAAAAGGAGGTAGGTAAATTCAATGAAAACAACAACAGTGGGACAGAAAATAAAGCGTGGAGTGAATGAAGACGAATAAAGGAACAGGAAGGGAGGGAATGAAGGAAGAAAAAAAGTAAGATTGATGCAAATGTAGGAAGAAGAAAAATTATGACGTTAGGAAGCGAAAAAAAATATTTGGATAAAAAGGTTGAGAGAGAGAGAGAGAGAGAGAGAGAGAGAGAGAGAGAGAGAGAGAGAGAGGTATATAGACAAAACAAACCAATCAGACGGACGGAAACGATCAAACAGACAAAACACACACACACACACACACACACACACACACACACACACACACACACACACACACACACACACACACACACACACACACACACACAGTCCTGCCTCAGCCCCGAGGGAGTCATCTCTCTGCTAATCCTGCTACGAGTTGAATTAGGCGAAAACTTTGTTACGTGTGAAGGTCCTTGGTGATAGAGGAGGCCTGGCTATGGCTGGCTGAGGGAAGCTTGGCCGCCCACGTATCAGATAAGCGAAGAAAATGGTCAGTTATAGAAAGTAGACATGACGATAATGAGAAAACTTGTCCTTACGTTATTTAGAACAAGTGGAAAAAAAAGTAAATTGGGAAATAGATAAGAGGGAAAATGTTTCTGTCTAGTTGAAAGCTGGAAAGACTTTTAAGGGAATCACGTTAGCAGCACCTTACGTTGGATTAAATATACATGGAACTGTGAAAATATTAGCGCCTAAGAACATTAAACGTAAATAATAATCCATTTAAGGCTACGGAAGTTAAGAGATATGCCAAAAAAAGAAATGTATCATATATGCTTGCCTGTAGGATGATATGGGAGAGAAAGGGTTCGATATGATTGAAGATAAGAACAAGAAAATAAAGAAAATATTCACTTGTTAGATTAAAAGGGGGAAAAATAATATATAAAACTTTCATATATGTTCATGAAGACAAGAAAGAGATAAATGCATTAACATGAAAAAAATGAAAAGAAATTAGAGGAATTTAATGAAAAGAAAGTAAAAGATATTTATTAACCTATCGACTAAAAGAATACGAATCGAATCCGTTCCTTTTTTTTTTTTTCTTTTTGGAAGGACAATTTATTTTCTAGATTTTCCTTTATTTTATTGTTTTTTTATCGTAGATAAATTTTTCATTCACCAGTCTTTTCATTAATTTATCATTCAATTAATCAATTTTTTAATTACTCATTTCGCTCTTCTCCTTTCTCTCTTGTGTTTTGAATCTTTCTTCTTTCTAAACTCTCTTCCTACGCGTGCAGAGAAGATAATACACTCGTAGAAAACTGTAGACAAAGGCAGGAGCTCACGTGCCGGCGAGGGAAAGTAAGACAAATGTTTGCTGTCGTGGCGGTGATGTGAAATGTGAGAAATACTGGAATCATATACACTGTCTTGGAAGAAGAAAGAATAAATGGGGTTGGAGAAAATAGTAAGAGAGGTCGACTCGTAGTTCCAGGGCACAGAGAATGAAGTGCATGTCACGGAGAGTAAGAGAAATATACACTTTCATTTGGTCGAGATGAAGGGAATGCAGATGAAGAAGAATAAGAGAAATATCCACTTTCTACACGCCGGATGGAAAATAAGAGAAGTAAGGAGAATGCACTCTGTCACCAAGGCAAAAGAAAATACGTAGCTGATAAAAAAAAGAGCATTATGTAGCATCACAGTGAAAGGGAAATAGGGAAAGAAGACAATTCCATGAGATGAATATATTAGCTTCTTGAAGGAAAATGAACAAAAAACATCAAATATCAACAATATTGTTTTTTAAGAAATACGAAATGAAGTGTTAGAAAATAACTACTGCAGGGGAAAAAAATAGAAGACATGAACGTAAAATTTAAGTTATAATTAAGAGGAAACAAAAAGTGTTGATTAAAAAAAAAAAACATATCAATCATGAAAGTCTGTTACGGAGAGGAAGGAAGAATGAGGTGAATATATTAAACTTCTGAAAGAAATCATTTGTAATGAGCGTACATACTGTCAACAAAATCTAGCAAGCACGAACAAAAGATTAGGGAAAGGAATGGCAGTCAAGGATCTGAAGAGAAATTAACATAAATTAAAGAAAATATTCTATTAAGTTGTTACTGCTTCGAAAGATATCATATAGAAGTTAAAAAAAAAAAAAACTTCTACGAACCAGAATATAAAATTTAAGAAAAAAATATAGTAATGATAACTATTTATAAAGGTGAAACAATTAAATGATGAAAGGAAAGTAAGAAAATCTGATAATTTTGATATAATATGAAATTAATTCGACTAAAGAAAATACATGCAAAATGAAAAAAATAAGGAAAAAAATAAATTATTTAGAAAACACTAACAAAATTTAATTAAGGAAAAAATGAAAAGATGTGAATGAAAACGATGAATATTAAAAGAAGGAGACATAAAGTGAAACAAAAAGAATTGAATATACATTTATGACGGAAAAAACAAACTTGTTATTAAATGGGAGACAGACACTTTGATGACGAATAGACTTAACGAAACACGAACGAGAAATAATTGGCGAAAAATATACTAGAAAACGAAAAAAAAAAAAAAAGGGAAGAATATCAGTTTGACATTAGTAATACACTTCTCAGCGGTAAGAAAATTATACATAACACATAACAAATAAATTACTCTAAACTATTCTGAACGAGCAACACGAAAATACAACTTCCATAGAGAAAAACAAAAATAGTAAAACGAGGAAACATCAAAGCGAAGAAAAATTACGAGATCTAGATATTTTTTTTTTTTTTTTTAACGAGCAAAGTGAACTGATTAAATGAAATGTTTCAAAGAGAAATAGAGTAATCTGAGGTTAATCCCTGGCCAGGTGTAATTCATTTTGCATTCAGGTAATTGCCGTACCTTGCTTGCCTGTGTATTCTGCCCTGCCTTGTATCACACTCTCTCCTCATGTTCTCCCTCTTCCCTCTTTCGCACGTTTATTTCCGCCATTCTATCTGACTTTCTTCTCTCCCTTGCCTCCTCCATCCTCATTCACACCTCTCTCCCTCCTCTCCCCCTTCCTGCTATTGTCTCGAGCGTTTCCTCTTCATCTTCCTTTTCTCTTATATTCTTTCTTCATCACACTGAAGTTTTTTTTTTTTTTTATTCACTTTTCCTGTTTTATTCTTCTATGATTCATCCATTTTCCCTCCTTTCTTGCCCCTTTTCCTCCTTCTGACATTTAAAGCCTCTACGCTGTATCATTTCCTCTTATCGTCTCTCCAGATACGCTTTCCTCCTCCTCCTCCTCCTCCTCCTCCTCCTCCTCCTCCTCCTCGTACCAACATTCCACACACACTCGTCTTCCTCTTTCCACACATTCCTTCTTCCCTCCATCGCTCCTTCAGGCATAAAGCTATGTTTCCTCCTCTCCCTCCCTTCCTCCGTTTCCCTTTCTCCCTCTCACGCAAATACAAAGTACCTCCAGTCTTTCTCCTCCTCCTTCCCCTTTTCTCCTCCCTTCGACCCCTTTCACCCTCGCCAAACATGTATTCCCTCTCCCTCTTTCTCTTTTCTCCCTTTCCTTCCAAACATGTCCGTCTCTCTCTCTCTCTCTCTCTCTCTCTCTCTCTCTCTCTCTCTCTCTCTCTCTCTCTCTCTCTCTCTCTCTCTCTCTCTCTCTCTCTCTCTCTCTCTCTCTCTCTCTCTCTCTCTCTCTCTCTCTCTCTCTCCACCAATCCTCATTTTTTTTCCCACTCCCTCTTATCCCTACTCAGTATTATTTCCTCATCCTTCCTTCCTCCTCACATTTGTTTTGTCTATTTTATTTACTTTTCCTTTATGTTTTCCTTTATTTATATTTTCCGCTTATCCACTCACTTTTATCACGACATAGCAACATTGTCTTTCCTTCCTTCCTTCCTTCCTTCCTTCCTTCCTTCCTTCCTTCCTTCCTTCCCTCCCTCCCTCCCTCCCTCCCTCCTCCTCCAAGCTCCATCCTTCACATTTCATTACACTTGTTTTCTTCTTCCCATCTTTCATCTCAATACGTGCTTATTAACATTCCCTTCTTCCATTCTTCCTTCCATCTCTTCCTCACTCCTTTTCTTCTTTCTCCATTCCAGTCTTAATTTTCCACTCCCCTCCTTTCCTCTTTCCTTACTCTATCCTCTCTTCTTCCCACCCTTTTCCACTCCTCTCTGCTCCTTCCATCTCTCCTCTCCTCACTCCATCTCTTATCCCTACCCTTCTTCTCTCTTCTCTAGTTTATCCACTCCTCTCCTCTCCTCTCCCTCCTCGCCGCGCTTCCCTCCACGTCCCTGACCTCACACTCCGAGAAACAAATATCCTCAGCCGCGTCTCAGCTAGCCCATAAATATTTCGGGCCTTCTGTCGTGGCCTCCTCATAAATCAAGCTGTGAATATCTCACCGGAATAAGTAAACACTGGCCGCAGGCGGGATGTTGTGGTGTGTGTGTGTGTGTGTGTGTGTGTGTGTGTGTGTGTGTGTGTGTGTGTGTGTGTGTGTATGGTGACGGTTGTGACTCGCTCCTCTGTCTTTCTTTAATTTTTTCTTTCTTTTAATTTTTTTTATTGATTTTCTCAAGAGTTTTTTTTTTCTTCTGAATTGTCTTGGTTTTATAGCAACTTCAGACGCTCATGTGTTTTTAATATTAATGTTATTGGTGTTGTTGTAGTTGTTGATATGCTTAGCGTTACTAGCTTCTGACCGATTTCCTGTTTGTTTTCTATTTTGTTTACCATTAACGTGTGAGATTAAAACAAATTATGTTAATGTCAACATGATCATAGTGGCAGTGACAGTAGCGGTAGTAGTAAAGCAGCAGCAGTAGTAGTAGTAGTAGTAGTAGTAGTAGTAGTAGTAGTAGTAGTAGTAGTACTTGTAGCAGTAGTAGCAGTGATAGTTTGTATATGTATAAAGTCAGTCCGAGCAGTGAGGAGTCGCGGATCAGCAGTCCATCGTGATAATGCTCGCGGAGTGAGGCAGCTGAGGGGCAGTTAATACAAGGGAGCGATGAGCCGCCAGCCAGAGTGATGGGGTCAGCCAGGGCACTCCGCCATCACTCCCTCTCCCTGATCGACGCTGCTCCGCCTCCATTACTCCCTTCCTCACCTCCCTCACTCCCCTTTCGCAAATTCGCAATGCTCTCCTTCCCCGTTTCACCTCTCGTTCTCTTCCTACTCTCTCTCTCTCTCTCTCTCTCTCTCTCTCTCTCTCTCTCTCTCTCTCTCTCTCTCTCTCTCTCTCTCTCTCTCCTTTCCTTCACTTGACCTCTTCTCCACTTCCTCCACTCTTCCGTTCTCTCCTTGCTAGGTTTACTTCCCTGCTTTCTCCCCTGTCGTCTCTCTCACTTTTCAGCCTCTTCCTTATCCTCTCCATGCCTCTTTCACTTCTCGTTGTCCTCCCGTTCTCTCTCACCCTTTCTTCCTTTTAGATTCCGTCCTCTCCCAGATCTTCTCCCGGCATATTCTAGTCACCTTTCACTCTCTTACTGTCCCTATCCTCACGTTGAAGACTCTCTCTCTCTCTCTCTCTCTCTCTCTCTCTCTCTCTCTCTCTCTCTCTCTCTCTCTCTCTCTCTCTCTCTCTCTCTCTCTCTCTCTCTCTGTTTATTTAGCGAGTCCAGAGCCGCGCCATCCATCTGCGTTTATCAAGGTTTACGAAAGGGAGAAAGAGATACTGCCCCGCGTCCTATTGATGAGTAACATAACACACCTCAGATAGTGAAATAAGGCGAACTCCTGCTGTTGTATTATTATTGTCATCATTGTTGTTGTTATTATTATTATTATTATTATTATTATTATTATTATTATTATTGTGATTGTTGTTTTTGTTGCCAATTTTTTTCTTTTTTGACCAGATTGAAGATAATATAGCAAAATTGTTCTTGGGAAAAATTTGTTTCTTGTCGATATTTTTATTTGTCTTCTGTTTATTATTTTGCAATCAGCGCCAAGAGGAACACACACACACACACACACACGTAAATTAACATATAGATAGTCAAATAAAAAAAAAAAAAATACACGTGTAGATAAGTGGATAAATAATGTACGTATATAGTTAGTATACTTTTTTTGTTAAATTGGCGGCCGCATTCATCCATAAATCGAAATATAAAGAAAACGTGGCTGACTACTGTGACTATTATAAGAAAAATAAAGAAAGAGAAATGTAGAAAATATTTTAAAAGAAGAGATAATAGTGAAAAAGAAAGGTCCTGCAGCCCTAACCCGTAAGTACCATAAAAGGATAGGGAAAAGAGGGAAAACTGAGAGAAAGAGGGAAAATAAAAGAAAAAAAACTAGTTCCTCCTTCGAACCTTCGCGCTCTGCGGTTCGTATTTGCATGTAAATTACTCCTCAACTCACGTAATGCTGAACGCGTTGGTGTGGCGATGTGTTGTTCGTCTGTACGTGTGTGTGTGTGTGTGTGTGTGTGTGTGTGTGTGTGTGCGCGATCAGTTCTGTAAGTTAAGAAATATATGCAGATTCATGTTCAGTGTGTGTTGGACTGGTAAATTTGTGGGATTTTCTTTTTTCATATATTTTTTTTTTTATTTACGTGTTTTATTTTTTTATCTTGTTTTACTTTCTTTTATTTTTGGGGTTGCTTGCTTTATTCATTATGTTTTTGTATCCCTACATACTTTATTATTAATGATTTTTTGTTCTATTTTAGTTACTTATTCACTTCCTTTTATTAATTATATATATTCTTTTATTCACTTACATCTTATTGTATTTTTTTTGTTTTAGAAAATAAATTATTGTTGATTGGTTTCATTGATGATATTGTTTTTGGTATATTTATTTGCGTATTGTTTCATGTTTTTGTCTATCCATGTACTGCATTGTTATTGTTTTGTTTGTTTTATTTGTTAGTCTTGTTTTATTATTTATTTTTATTATCGTACGCAGTTTTATCATGTTTTGATTATGTATAGATGATTTTTTTTTCAGTCTAATCTCACCCCAACCAACCCCCCAAAAAATAACTAGAAAAAAATATAGACAAATAAACAAAAGAGAATTATGACGTGACTTCTGTTTTACTAGTATGTGAAGTCACAGGAGAGAGAGAGAGAGAGAGAGAGAGAGAGAGAGAGAGAGAGAGAGCTGTGAGAGAAGAATTAAAACACAAGGAAGAAAAAGTATATGGGAAAGTTTGAGGAAGACAAGGAGTGAGAGAAGAAGAAGGGAGAGTAGAGGAAGCAATGTAGCACAGTGTATGGAGGGAAGGAGGGGTGGGAGGCAAGGGAGGTCGAAGTGCAGACAGTGGTGGACACGCAACCCAATTTCAGAGACACAACCTCGAGGACTTTGTACATAAACTTTGCACTCTGGAATGTAAAGGCTGGGTGGGGGTGGGGGAAGGGATGGGGTAGAGGGTTAGGAGATGGGAAGAGGAAGGCTAGTGCTGCTGGGGAGGTGATGGGATGAGGAAGGGATGGTGGGCATGAGGGAAGGAAGAGTGGGAGCAACAAATGGAAGAGGGGAGTGTACATGGAGGGAGGAAAGGATGGACAGACTGACATGTTTCTCCTCCTCCTCCTCCTCCTCCTTCTCCTCCTCCTCTTCCTCTTCTTCCACCACCACCACCACCACTCCCACCACCACCAGATACACAACAAGCAAGACGTGCTTTGTCCGTTTAATTAACGTAATTACTGCGTATCATTAACATTTCCCAGCAGGTAAATAAAGCTCGCACGCGTACACCCACGCACTTACACAACACACACACACACACACACACACACACACACACACACACACACACACACACACACACACACACACACACACACACACACACACACACGGGATCAGTAAGTAAGGAAACACCAGCATTTAAAACACTTAAACACATTCTCCACGCCACACAACGAGAAAATTACATCAGGGTTCTCTAGTTCTGCGTCTGGAGGGCTGGGAGGCTGGGGAGCTGGTGGTCTACGTCCCTGGAGTCAAGCCGTGGAGAAAAGCGGGGGTTGAGGCGGAAAAAGAAGAGACGGATCAATTAGGCAGCAGTGATTGCAAACGGACGTGGGCAGGATTGGACGATTGATGGATTGATAGGAAAGAGAAACATTGGCACCACCGCGGAAAGGGGGAAAAAAAGTGAGAAATACAAAAATCAGAAAAAGTAAATAGAAAAAAAATAACAAACGTAGGATCTAAAGAATGGATTGCTTCTAGGGGGAAAAACACGATAGTATCTGTGAAGAGGAAATTCTTTTGTTGATTGGAAGGATTGGAATGTTCGTAGAAAATAAATTAATGTTCTTAGAAAAAAAAAAACTAGTATTTTTTTATATATTTGGTAATAAATCGGAGAAATAGTAAAATAATATTTAATTATCAAAATTCACACACAAGAGTTATTGACAGATACACAAATGAATTAATTGATACATATAAAGAGAAGGAAATGTTCTTGTAGTACAAAAGAGGCAAAAGCTGCCTTCCAAGCACTTAAAGAAACACGGTAATGAGAGAGAGAGAGAGAGAGAGAGAGAGAGAGAGAGAGAGAGAGAGAGAACGTAAATCCAAAGTAGATAATATAACATCACATAAATTGAAGAGAAAAATATGTTATAAAAATAATAATGGAAAAAAAACTACACTGATGAAAGAATAATTAGGAATGGATATAATTAGTTCCTCGTTAATAATATCTGTAATGTCACCTGCACCAGACACACATCCAGGTGTTGGCCATGGGAATAGAATAGGCAGGTGATAATTAGTCTATAAAAAAAAAAACACTATATGTCCATTATTGTTTGCCTTCCTTTTTGTATTGGTTTATTTTCTTCATTCGATTGTTTATTTGTTTTTTTGGTGAACATATTTTTTTTTCTCTTCCCTCTTCTTTATCCATCATCCTCTTTCTATTTTTTCTGCTTCTTGTACCTCTTTCTCATTAATTTATCCTGTTGTTGTTGTTTTTGTTGTTGTTGTTGTTGTTATTGTTGTTGTTGTTGTTGTTGTTGTTGTTGTTGTTGTATATCATCCTCATTTCCTTTTCCTTTTCTTTCTTTTCTTCTTTCCCTTCTTCCTCCCTTTTTCTTTTTTTTTTTGTTCTTGTTGTTGGTCTTTCTCCTTTCCTTCTTTTCTTTCTTCTCTTTTGATCTTTCCCATCTTCCTCTCCTTTCTTTTTTCCTTCTTGTTCTTCTCCTTTTCTCTCTTTCCTTCTTGTTTATTTCTTCCTCTTTTCATTTTTCTTTTTTTTTCTTTTCATCCTGCTTTTCTTTCCTCCTCCTCCTCCTCCTCCTCCTCCTCCTCCTCCTCCTCCTCCTCCTCCTCCGTCTTCCAATAATTAATAGACTTTCCTGTTTCCTTGAATCCAGGAGAGAGAGAGAGAGAGAGAGAGAGAGAGAGAGAGAGAGAGAGAGAGAGAGAGAGAGAGAGAGAGAGAACACTGCAATCTCTTGTTCCAAACTCATTTCCCGTGTTTCGGAAATTGTCTTTGCTCTTTAACTAGGAAATTCCTCAACCTATTATTCTTTCCCTCTTTTTTTAGTGGAAAAGTGGGGAGGAAAGGAGAGATGGACAGAAATTAGCATACTGTACCTCTTTTTGTTGAATTTCGTGTTAAATTAGTTTGGGCTTTTCTTTCTTAGCCTTTTTTTTTTTTGTCTGTTCGTGCATTATTATTAATTTATTACTACGCATTTCACGGAGAGTGAGTCATTGTTTTTCGCAAATATCTTTCAAACTAATGAATTGATCTGAATGGTACTTTGACACTGTGTACAAGACACCTTCCGCTAATTTTTGGTCATACTAAGCAATGTCAAATGGTGTTAGTAAAAGCGTTTACTCTTGACGTTTAAGGCCGAAGTCATATGAGTCGCCAGAACTAACGTACACAATCGAACGTGGAGGGGGGAAGATAGCGGGAGAGTGGGAGGAGGAGGGAGGAAGCGAGCGGGAGAGACGAACGTAGGGAGGAATGGGATGGGGGATTGTAGATGTTCGTATGGATAGGTTGGCGAGGCTCGGCACCACTGTATATCTCAAGAGTAAACGCTTTAACTAACATCATTTGGCATTGCTTAGTATGACCAAAAATTAGCGGAAGGTGTCTAGTACAGTGTCAAAGTACCATTCCGATCAATTCATTAGTTTGAAAGATATTTGCGAAAAACAATCACTCACTCTCTGTGAAATGCATTGTAGTAGAAGTTCCTTTTATTTTTACTGATTGTTTTCTATATATTTTTTTCTTTTTCTTTTATTATTTATTCTTTGCAGTCGCGTATTTGATTTTGTCTCAGTCCCGCTGCCTGTTTGTGTATTTGTCCATCTGCCAGCTTGTTTCTTTATTTGTTCGTCAGTACCCGTGATTTTGTCCTCTTATGTGTGTGTGTGTGTGTGTTGTGTGTGTGTGTGTGTGTGTGTGTGTGTGTGTGTGTGTGTGTGTGTGTGTGTGTGTGTGTGTGTGTGTGTGTCATTATGTATATTTGTCATTCCAGCCGGGTCTCTCTCTCTCTCTCTCTCTCTCTCTCTCTCTCTCTCTCTCTCTCTCTCTCTCTCTCTCTCTCTCTCTCTCTCATGTACCATTACTATATTCCTTCCCTTTAATCGTGCGTATGTGATTTACTCTTTTATCATTTATCATTTTCTTTCCCAGCGTCTGATATTTTTTTTTTCTCCCAAATGTATAAATGATGAACCTACATATAGAAATTTACTGGGATAAACGAGCTGACGACATGAGGCGTTCCAGCTGAGTGAGAGAGAGAGAAAGAGAGAGTACTCGTAATCTCCTAATGACGTATACATTTTCAGTTTAATATGAAGCAAATTACTTTTCCTTGACGTGCTCCGGTACAGATTTACGGCCGTGTACTTTGCGAGAATGAAGTGTTTTGCTCGCCCAGCCTGATGAATGCTGGGAGTGTCTGAAATATTGTACACTCGAGTCTGAAATAAAGTAGCACTCGCCTGCCGGTCGTTTCCTTAATTTCTTAGTTTAATCGTCGCAAGTGAGGTAATTTGTTACTCTGCCCTTTGTACACATGCTCCCATCTCCGTGTACACATATATAGAATTTTTTTTTCATTTACCTTTTTTTTATTTCTTTTGTGGGGGAGCAGCGGTGTTAGAGTGTTTGACAATTCAGTGAACATTGTTTTTTTCTTATATATGTATACTTTTTTTATGCTTTGATGAACTTTTTTGCGCACGAAAATTCCAACACTAATGATTAAAAGCAAGCAGAACATTGTTTACTCACTAGAATTAATAACTGAATGGTCGAGTTAATGAAATAATGATATAATCGTAAAGGAGGAAAATAAAATATGCATTTATTCATAAGTGGCAATTTTGCAGGCTATTACTTTGCATTGAATCTCTCCTAACGAGGATCTTTCACTCATGGAAAAAAAAAATGTATATAACAATAACTAAGAATTAATCAAGATTTCGTGTGTTAATTTAGTATATCTCTCAAAAGAAGCAACGTAGTATTTGTGAATATGTAAGTACAAAATAACAAAATAAGTTCGTTGTAACTTACGCAAAGGCATAACAAGCATAAGCTTTACAAAACCGCAAAAAAAAAAAAAAAATAACAAGTTGAAAAAATACCTATAACTCCAAAGCAAACATTTAATAATGATACAATGGAAAAAAAAAAAAAACTAGACAATACTCATTACTGATATCATACCTCCAAAATACCAACGCAAACATAAAAGACCCTAAATATTCACAAAACACACAACACACCAAGTTATCACGATGATAATGATAAAAATAAAGCAAAATCACAATTAATTTCAACCCATACTGATATTATCTAAACCAATTAAATCCTGAAAACTATTGATCATTTTATGTCAATTAAAATATAATGTACTAAAAAAAATAGGACAATATTTAAAAACAAAAACAAAAAAAACACGGCTTTCTCCATAACTCGATTATAATGAGGAAAAGAAAAAAAATCACCTTTTATTTCAACCCTTCACAATATTTACTAAACTAGTATAACCCCCAAAAATATTAATCACTTTATCAATTGAAATATATTATGCAAAAAAATAGGAAAACATGAAAAATAGCAGTCTCCATTAGTATCATCAGCCCGCCCAAGTTCCACGCAAATATATGAAGGAGCAAGTTCCCAAAATAGTCTGAGGCTGAAGTTATTGGCCATATCGGGGTCGTCATCTTTCAGGGGCCGTGTTTCATGAAGTCTGGGTATTCTATGTTTATAAATGGCCTTGTTTCTCCCACCTGTTTCATGAATTACAACGTGCCATGGACTTCCCAACACCCCCCCCCCAAATACCCAATAACTCCTTCCCTCTCCTCCTTTCCTCCACCTTGTATCCATCTTTTCCTCCTCCCTCTCTTTCCCTTCTATCCATCTTTCCCTTCACTCTGGTCCCCACCCTCCTATATTTTTTTTGTCTATTCCTCTCTCTCTCTCTCTCTCTCTCTCTCTCTCTCTCTCTCTCTCTCTCTCTCTCTCTCTCTCTCTCTCTCTCTCTCTCTCTCTCTCTCTCTCTCTCTCTCTCTCTCTCTCTCTCTCTCCTCTCATCTCTCTCTCTCTCTCTTTCTCTTCATCCTTGTTTCCATCTCTGGCTCTTCCCCTTCCTCCTCCTCCTTTCTATCTCTCCTCCTCCTCCTCCTCTTCCTCTTCTATTCGTGCTCCTCACCGCGTCACCTCCACCCCATTAACCTCCCCTCTGCTTTCTCTCCTCCTCCTGCTCCTCCCCTTCTTCTTCTCTCCTTCTCCTCCTCTCCCTCCTCTTCTGAACCCTCTAGCGGCAACCAGTCACCATCAAAGAGTGGAGCGCGTCTTGTTCTTGCTAAAACACGAAGATACACGTCTTGGCCAATGTTATCAATGGCTGACTTATGGGCAACAGTGGCCAAAGTTGCAGAGAGAGAGAGAGAGAGAGAGAGAGAGAGAGAGAGAGAGAGAGAGAGAGAGAGAGAGAGAGAGAGAGAGAGAGAGAGAGAGAGAGAGAGAGTGTATGGGGCTAGAAAGGTATTATGTAGTTGATTTAAGTAAATAACCTAGTGATGGAGATGATAGTGTGAATGGT
>NC_059266.1:2695538-2725538 GCF_017591435.1 Portunus trituberculatus | reverse complement strand
AATTCAAAAACATTTACGTGATACTGCGTTTGGAATGATAGGACGAATGTGGAGGAATGGAGACAAGATGAAAAATAGAAGCAATGGAGGCTGAATAAAGAAAGGGATAGATAACATAGGTGGGATACACAGATTTCTAGTTATTTGCGATAGAGGAAACATGGAAGGAAGATAACAGTGATATAGATAGAGCGAAATAGAGAATAAATAAACTGAAACTGAATGAATGAAAGAGAGAATGACTGCGTAAACATAAATAAAACTAAGAAATATGTTAAAAATAGAAAGGTAAAAAACAAATACTTGAATGAAAATTAAAAATGAAAAAAAAACATGATAAAAAATCTATACAAAGACAATAAATAAAGATAGAAAGCTGACAAGAAGAAAGTAGTAAGTCAGTGAAATATACAAGGGGGACAGAAGGGAAATAGAAAGGAAAGGTAAAAATGGAGGAGGGATAGAAGGGGGAAGAGTGGCGAGGAGAGGGGAGGCGCTAGGCTGGTGGTGTCCCCGGCTAGAAAGTCCGCCAGAATAGTCCATCATATTTTCATGGGTCTTGCGACGGGTGGAGATTTGAGAGGAGAGATCCATCTTTGGTTTTTACGAGTGACGCCCAAGAGAGGGTAGCAGGAGGCAGGCCAGGGAGCGGGTGTTGGCGGCAGTCCACACACACACACACACACACACACACACACACACACACACACACACACACACACACACACACACACACACACACACACACACACACACACACACACACACACAAGCAGGAGCAGCAAATGTCACAAGAGCAACATCATTTCACGTGAATATTAATATGATCATTTATCTTTTTCTTGCCGCGCTTCACGCCTTCACTGTCAAGTCTTATTTACACAAAGATACGCACGTCTGTCATTTGGAGCTGGAAGGCCACGTTTATTTTAGGAAAAGGTCAACGGTGATGGAGGAAAAAAAATGATAAACACAGTATTCTTATCTCCATGAAATGTGTGTGTCATGTGTGTTTAACGAAATGCTTCTCTTAATGATGGACTGTATGTGTGTTTCTGTAATTGTAGTCCTGAAATTAATGGTATTCGCGTGACTTAATGAATTAATGTTACCGTTAATTGTATACAAATTAATGGAGGGAGGACATTAGCTTACCTGCGTCACTCTCTTAATGCAATTTGCTACACTTTTTATGAATTATTACTTTTTTTAAGCTTACTTTAAAAAAATTTTCTCAAGGTCTTTTTTTTCTTATTTTTTCTACTTTGTATACACGACTCCGCTTATTTCCTCAAAACGTATATTCATTTTTTTTCGTATTTTTCGTTTTATATTTTCGCCTTACATCCCTCCTCCTCTATATAAACCTTCCTTTTTCTGTATGTGTGTTTCCCTTTCCCCTCTTTCATGTCCCCTCACCCCGCGCTCTTCTATTCCTCTCATTTGGTCCACATTTCACCTTATTTTCTCATATCTCGACTCTTTCGCATTTATTCCCACCTACCATTTTTCCATGATACCTTCATTTTTATTATTATTTCCCTTTCTCTCTTGGCCTCTTCCATCTTCATCTCTATATTTTATTTCCTTCATATTCTTCATTTAATTTTCACTTCATTTTCTTATACGTATATATTTTCAGACATATTTCCTTTTTCATTTCTTCTTGTTATCTTTCTCTAACATTTGTCTTTCCCTTCTTTGTCGTCCTTCTATACATATCCCTTTGTTCCTACGTTCCTGAATACCTCCTTTCCTCCCTTTTTGCTTGCTTTTCACTTCCTTTTATCACAGGTCCACTGCTACCTACCTACCTTTTCAACACATTTCACGTTTAATTTCTCGGCGACACCTTTCTCTCCCTTATTTGTCTTTTTCCTCTCACTCTCTGTCTCATAACCCACTCCCAGTACGTTCCTCCCTCCATCCCGTCCCTTCTCGTCTGCTTCTCGCCTCTCCTAACAGTTATCATCGGCGGAATGTTCCTCTTACGCCTTTCTTTATTTGAGGATTCCTTTCCCTGCTCCGTGCCGCTCTCCTCTCTGTCTCTCTCTTTCCTCTGTCTGACCCCTTTCATCTGAGGTACTTCGCTTCATCGTCATTGTCACAGCCACGTGCCTGCTAGTGTACAGAGAGAGAGAGAGAGAGAGAGAGAGAGAGAGAGAGAGAGAGAGAGAGAGAGAGAGAGAAAATGCGTCACAAAATGCAGATACGTTGGTAAAGACAAACTCTCATACTTACAGATTTATAACCCAAAATAAAATTATTACAAGGAAAGGAATAGACTGAAAACGTGACGACAAGCCAAGGTGAATGCAAAAGTAGTTGTTGAATAATGACAAAAACCAGACAGGCAAGTAGAGGAAGAAGTGGACAGCCAAAAAAGAAGGGAAGAGGGGAGACATATATAAAAAGGCAGTCAGACAACACGACAAATAAGTATAAAGACAGATTTAGATATCAACAAATTGTCAGAAACTATATGACTGTGAAGGGACAGGAAAATGATACAGAATGACAGCTAAACATGAAACAAAGCGAACAAATTAACATAGCGAAAGAAATAGATAGTCGAGTAAAAGAGATAAACAGTCACGCAGAAAGATCAGCTTGCAGACACAAAGGCAAAGGAAAAGCAATGGACAAAGTGACAGACAGGCAGACAGGCACCATAAACCCAAGGACAGGCCGAGTGACAGAGACAGACGGACAGAAAGACAGGGAATCAAACTTGCAGGGATTCAGAAGAGGAGACTTTTGGGCAATGCTTACGAAACACAAATATAAGTTCTGAAAATTTGAAAACTACGATATTTGCTGAATGTGTTACAAGCTGAACCCGAGGCGCGCAGTGAGCTTGTAGTCGTTATTCCGTTATCCCGGAACTGTAACTTTGCGTGTGTGTGTGTGTGTGTGTGTGTGTGTGTGTGTGTGTGTGTGTGTGTGTGTGTGTGTCAGTGTGTGATTTCAGTTCATCTTTCTTTTGTGCTGTATTATTTATCAATTCGTTTCAATATATAATGTTAATTATTAATGTGAAGGGAATATTTGAAATAGAAATGTATTTTTTAATCGGTTTCATCATTATAATTATATTCATCATTAATATGCAATCAGCTAACTGTATATCTTATCCTCTTTATTGTTATTTTTTTTTCTTACTATAACGTGTTTTATTCATTAACCTTTTCTCTATATTTACTCTAGTTATAATTTTTATTTGTGTATATATTTTTGTTTTTTACATTTTCTATTTCTTATCACTTTTCTTTTTATCCCTCTATACTTCTTTCTCTTTTCTTTAATTCTATATTTTCTTCCTTATTTTCCCTCTCATATAAGACAATACCGTGTTTTATTATGCTCGATTAAAAGGAAAAAAAAAAATTCTAGATTCGGTACCTCGCTTTCTTTCCGTGATTCATTTTGGGATTCAGTGTCCCGATCCGTCTGAAGCAGAAGAATAAGTGGATGTTTCAAAGCGCGTCAAATGGCGTGGAATAACTACATGATTTGGTGGTGCTTTGTTTGTGTGTGTGAGAGAGAGAGAGAGAGAGAGAGAGAGAGAGAGAGAGAGAGAGAGAGAGAGTTTGGTAATAATTGACTTAATAACACTCATAACATTATTTTCATTAACATTCTTAGCCACTATCAGCAAACTTAGACACTTTAAAGATAAGCTGGTAATGGGCTTGTCGATATTGTGTCAAGGCGCAGGGCAATCTCGGGATGGTCGGGGATTCCATAAAGGCGCAATATCCTCCTCCAGTTCAGGTCGCGCTTCATCTGTTGCCTGTCATTTATTAGGATTTTTTGGGAGGGTGTCTGTGTGAGTGTGTGAGTGTGTGCCAGTTTCTTATTTATTTCGTTTTTATTTAATGGATGGAATTTTTTTTACGTTTTTTTCAGATTCGTTTTTTTGTTATTGTATTGATGTCTATTTTTTTCTGTTTTACTGTTCTTTATTTATTGTCTTAGTTCTTTTTATTTTTTTGGCGATTTTCTTAGTGATAAAGTGTATAGCTGTTTCTTTCTTAGTTATTCTTCTTCTATTTTTCTTGATGTTTTAATTGAATTATTATGAATTTATTTGATATGCTAAATAGTTTATGAATTTCTATTTATATTTCTGTATTGTTTGTAGTCTTTTATTCTAGAATGTCTTATGAAATAATATTAAAATAAAATATCAATATAGAATCACAATTTGATAGTAATGACAGCAACAAACTACTACTACTACTACTACTAATAATAATAATAATAATAATAATAATAATAATAACAACAACAATAATAATAACAACAACAACATCAATGACGAAAATAACAATGAATATAACCTCTTAAGATTGCGAGTGAATACAAAAAATAGGTTTACATATATTTGTTCAAGGTTTCTCTTGGTTGCATTTATATTTGAGAAAAAGCTAATTCGGCATTTTCTCTCTCTCTCTCTCTCTCTCTCTCTCTCTCTCTCTCTCTCTCTCTCTCTCTCTCTCTCTCTCTCTCTCTCTCTCTCTCTCTCTCTCTCTCTCTCTCTCTCTCTCTCTCTCTCTCTCTCTGTCCACTTCACCTTCCCCATCGTCACTTTTTCCATTCCTCCATCATGCCACACATTTCTCTCTTCTCTTTTCTCTTTGTACCTCTTCCACCCTCCACGTAGTATCTCCCTCTCCCTTTCTCCGTCTCTTTTATTTCTTTCTTCCTTTCTTCATATCCTTCTCCTTTAGCGCCTTTCCTCTCCTCTCCTTTCCTTTCTCTCTTCCTCTGTCGTCTCGTTTCGTTTTCGTCACCCATTCCATTCTCAATTTCTTTTAATTTATATTGTAGCTTAACCCTCTCTCTCTCTCTCTCTCTCTCTCTCTCTCTCTCTCTCTCTCTCTCTCTCTCTCTCTCTCTCTCTCTCTCTCTCTCTCTCTCTCTCTCTCTCTCTCTCTCTCTCTCTCTCTCTCTCTCTCTCTCTCTCTCTCTCTGACACAAAGGCAAGGCGAGTAAGAGACAGAGAAAACTAAAGAGGCCATTATTTCTGGATGCTCCTCCCTCCCCCTCTTCATTATATTAAGGCTGTGAGGGTAATGAAGACTCCCCTCTCCCATCCCTCTCACTTTCCCCTCTCCCTTTCCGTCGCTCCTCTCCTCTGTATCCCTCCATTTACCCCTATAACCATCTGCCCTCCCTCCCTGTCTCTCTCTCTCTCTCTCTCTCTCTCTCTTTCTCACCTCTTCTTACATATTTCTTTTTTTTTCTCCTTCTCTTTCTTCATCCAAATATCTCTTAACTTCCTGACCCTCCATTCTCTCCCTCCATCTCTCTCCCTTTTACATATCTTTTTTTTTCTCCTCTATTTCTCTCTTCTTATCCTCCTTTCCTTCCTTCCTTCTTTCCCTCCCTTCTTCCCACCTGTAGCTCTTACCTGTTCCTTTTTTGTATGTACGTGTGTTTTTTTTTCTTTGAGAGAGAGAGAGAGAGAGAGAGAGAGAGAGAGAGAGAGAGAATGTTGGTTTTTGAATTGTCAGTTTATGTATTCATTTTTCATTCGGTTGTCATTTTTATTCTTTCTTTATTTATTTATGTACTCCTTTTCTTTGCTATTTGATTGGGTTGCTGCTTCCTTCTCTCTCTCTCTCTCTCTCTCTCTCTCTCTCTCTCTCTCTCTCTCTCTCTCTCTCTCTCTCTCTCTCTCTCTCTGTCTTTCGTGTCGTTCATGCACATCACAGAAAGAATCCACAGAGAGAGAGAGAGAGAGAGAGAGAGAGAGAGAGAGAGAGAGAGAGAGAGAAATTCGTAAAGTTGCGAGGAGGTAAATTTAGAGCAACGATTGGGATTCTTCCTTTCTGAGACAAACGAGGCCGTCTTTCTCCCCCTGCAAAACGCCCTTACGCACGACCATCATCCCCTCCCCCCTTCACTGTCCCCTCTTCTTCCCCTCTCTCTCTCTCTCTCTTTGTAACCCTCCCCTCATCCTTCTTCCATCCCCCTCACTTCTTTCGTTTCCCTTCACTCTTCTTTCCTTTCCGTCTCCTTTTCTATTCATCTTTCCTTCCTCTCTCCCTTCCTTCTTCTCTTCCCTTCCTTATTTCTCCTTCTTTCCTCCTCCTCTTCCTTCTCTTTCCCTCTTTTCCCTTCTTTACCATACCTCTGCATTCGTCTATTTTCCTTTTTTTCCTCTCTATTTTTATTTTTACTCTCTTTTCCTTTCCCTTTACTTTTCTCTGTGTTTCTCTCCATTCTACTACTTCCCTCTTCCTCTTCTCACCCTTTCCCCTCACTCACTACATTCCTGCATCCCCTTCCCTTCCCCTTCATTTTACTCCCTCTTCCAGCCTTGTTATTCCCTTTTCCTCTCTTTTTACTCCCTTTATTTTTTTTTTTTTATATTTCCCCTCATTTTCATTCTCCAATATTTCTTTTCTTTCTTCCCTTCTAGCTGGACTGTTTCTCTTACTCTTCGCTATTTCCTTCTTTTATTCCTCTTTTCTTCCCTTCCTTTCCACCTTTCCCTTCCTTTCCCCTCCCGTTTTGCTTTTCGCTCTCTCTTTCTCGTTCCATATACATAGCTATTATTTTTCTCTATTTTCCTTGTCTTATTTTCCTTCGCTTATTATTTTCTCGTCTTATTCCTCTTGTTTTCTATTTTTTTCTCTCTTTCTGACGTTTATCTTTTCCTGTTTGTGGATTTGTCCTTCCCTCGCTTTGTCATTTCATCCTTTCCTTCACATTCCCCTTTCCATTCATTCCTTCTTCTACTTTCCTTTTCACCCTTTTTTCCCTTTCATTCCTCCTCCTTGTTCGGGTGTCATTTTATTCACCCTCTCATCCTTTCCCCTCTTGATTTTTACACCTTTTCTACCCCCTTGGTATCTCTCTCTCTCTCTCTCTCTCTCTCTCTCTCTCTCTCTCTCTCTCTCTCTCTCTCTCTCTCTCTCTCTCTCTCTCTCTCTCTCTCTCTCTCTCTTCCTTTATTTTTTTTTCTATTTCTTGATGTGTGTTCTATTCATATTTCGTTGTTTTCCTATCCTTTCTTTGATCTTTTCTTTTTTTCTTTTTTTTTCTCAACAATTGTTTTTATTTTTCATTCTTTCTGCTCCCTTTTTTTTTTTTCTTTATCCATTCTTAGATGTTTTTCCTTGTTTTCCCCTCCTCCGCCCCATACTATTTTCCTTTCGTCTAACCATCCTACTTGCACCTCTACTTGTTATTCCTATCCCTACTTTTTTTTTCCCATATTCAGTCAATTTAACCTTTCTTTCCATTCCTCACTCTATCAATCCTTTCCCTCCCCTTTGCCTCCCTGCCCCTCCTTCTCCCCTTGTCACCCTAAACCCAGCATCTCTTCCCCACTATTCTTTTCCCCCTCAGGCTTACACTTCCCTTCCCTTCACCCTCCCTGCACTCCCTGATGCCCTCCTTCCTTTCCCCTCCTTCTCCATCCCCTCGCCATGCATCGATTCCCCTCGGACGCGCCTCTGTGGCTTCTTTCCCTTGATCGAAGCGAATATAGAGGCGACGCTTTGGCCCATCAGCTGAGCGAGCCAGTGAAAGTGTCCAGCTCTTCTTTCTGCTCCGCCAATTTCAAGACTTGTTCCTTGTTCGTGTGTGGAAGGGGAGGGTAGATGGAAGACAAGGGAAGGGTGGGGGAGAGAAGGGTAAGGAAGGAAGTGAATAAGTCAGTATGAGTAAAAAGAGTATATGGGTGTGTGTTATGAATTGGAAAATTTAATTGTGAAAGAAATATTAGTTCAAAGGAAGTTAAATTAAAACTGGAAATTAGAAAGAGGAGATAATAATGTATAAGAAAATGGCTGTATGTATATAAACAGAGAGCTCAATAGTGAATAGTATGAATAATAGTTCAATAAAAAAGAAATAAAGAATTTAGACAACAACGAAACATATCTGGCTTCAGTTGAGAGAGAGAGAGAGAGAGAGAGAGAGAGAGAGAGAGAGAGAGAGAGAGAGATCTGGTGGAAGTGATTGAGGTCTTTGTCTTGGTGGTAGTAAAGATATATATATATATATATATATATATATATATATATATATATATATATATATATATATATATATATATATATATATATATATACGTATAAACATTTATAGTGGTGAAAATTTCAGATATTGATACAAACGAAAAAAAAAAAAGTGAAACAAGATAAATTGTAATATGAATAATAAAAAAAATGAAAACTGGGAAACATATAAAAGAATGTTAATCAATTCCACAAATAAATAAAAAAAACATGCTACACCAATTCACAGATACAACAACGAAAGAAAACTGAGGCCAATGCGAAAAGTAAGACAAAAAAAATCATTCCCCTCAAAAAAAAAAAAAAAATACAAAGAAAATATAAACTTTTTGTGTTCGAAAGAGAGAGACGAGGCGAAATTTTCTCAGGATCCAACGGTCAAGCTGACGAAAAGTTTAAAGGTTCCTGTTTGACATTGTTCAGCGACGCCCGTGTGTCTGCATCCCTGGGGCTTGCGGTGGCCTCTGACCTGCTGGGTAGAGAATAGAATGTCGGGTAGTAGGAATAGGTAGAAATAGTGGTCTTGTATGAGGGAGAACGAGAGGAGGGATAGATGCAGGTTAGAGACTAGATGGGGAATGGGTTATTTGTTTGGGTTCATGTACAGATGACGAGGGGGGATGGGAGAGAAATTGGATATGGAGACAGAAGGGGAGGGACGGGAAGAATGAAAAGGAGAAGTTGGAGATTGAAAAACGCCTGAAAATGAAAGAAAAAAGAGGAATCATGCTTTGGAAAGGAACTGACGTGACGGGAAGGGTGAAAAAGAGAGGGGGGAAGTGAAATAGGCGTGAGAAAATAAGAAAATGGACGAATGATGTTTAGGGATTGAATTGATGGATATGTTACGGTAAAGATAATAGGGAGGTGAGTAGATGCAGTGTGGAGAAGAAAAAAAAAAAAAAAGAGAGAATGAAGTGTAGAGACCGTGTGTTGTAAAAGAAAAGGAACGGGTGTAATTGGGGTAAGAGGAGGAATAGGGAGGGAAAGAAAGGAATAACTTGTGTTTTATAGAAGTGAGTGCCTTGGGGTGTAGCAGTGAGGGGTGTTGTGAGTGTGGAGGGAGAAGGTGAAGGGGCTGTGGGTTAGATGTGAAGGAAAGATTCATGTTATTTTGTGGGATTGTGGAAGAGAGGGGGTGGTTGAGATTGAGTTTCGATATGGAAAGATAAATGTTGATGGGCTGTGAAGGGAAGAAGAGCTGCTACAGTGGTGGTAGATTGTGCAAAAGTTAAAGAAAGTTTAATAAATATGAATTCAGTATCTACACATTTTCACACACACACACACACACACACACACACACACACACTATCAACACTATATCCTTCACAACAACACTGACCTCACCTTAAAATAGACGAGCCAGGCAGGGCAGGACAGAGGGGAAGGAAGGCAGGAAGAACAGCAGTAGAAGGGGAGAGGTTACAGACAGGAGCTTCATCCCTGAGCATTTGTCGTCACACCTTGGGACACTCTTACAATTATGGGTCCCAGGATAGATGGAACCAATCTGTAAGAATGAGTCTGCCTCTCTGCTTTCTGCCTTTGTCTTCCTACCGCTCGCTCACTCCCCTCTCTCTCTCTCTCTCTCTCTCTCTCTCTCTCTCTCTCTCTCTCTCTCTCTCTCTCTCTCTCTCTTACTGGATGAGTGGCTGGTACAAGGACTGTCTGCGTGTGGGAAAAAGTTGGCTGGCCGGCTGGCTGGATGGCTGGCTAGATGGATGTCCTGTTGAGTCGTTAGCTGATTGTTTGTCTGTCGTTGTGCCTGGATAAATGGGTGAGTGGCTGCAGGCTGGGCTGGCTCTCTGACTAGCTGGCTGCCTGTCTCTATGAGTGCCTATCTGTCTGTCTGCGTGTTTGGATCTGTAGTAGATGGGTTTTTTGACTGGCTGGCTACGTACAAATACACATACATACGTAGCTACACACACACACACACACACACACACACACACACACACACACACACACACACACACACACACACACACACACACACACACACACACACACACACACACACACACACACACACGGGAAAGTCGTTGACAAGTCTGGTGCCTCGTTTGGGTGAGTGTGTACTTTTTCGTCCTGTTTTGCCGCGCCGTCAAGTTGAGTTGCGTGGCTGATTAGGGATGGAATTTTGGCTCACTGATAAGATTAGTGTCAGAAATTTTGTCAGTTTCTCACTCAGTCAGGCAGTTTGTCACTCAGTCAGCCAGTCTCGTCGCTCTTTATGTATAGTTGTATGTGCGTGTATGTGTGTGTGTGTGTGTGTGTGTGTGTGTGTGTGTGTGTGTGTGTGTGTGTGTGTGTGTGTGTGTAGAAGGAAAAAAAAAAAAAAGCAGAATTCCCTTGCATAAGGACACACCAGCATTATTCACCTGCGGAAATGGCAACACGTGCACTAATTTGTTTTAAGAGGTGGGTCGAGGTGGCAGGTAGAGGGTAGACCAGGCAGCAGCAGCAGCAGCAGCAGCAGTAGCAGAAGGAACGTGCTACAGGAGTAAATTAAAATGGAAACAGGTGAGCGTGGGAGCGTGATAATGCCCAGTGAAACAAGGATAGTTATAGAGAAGAGGAAGAGGAGGAGCAAGAATATAGAGTCAGTGAGAGTCAAGAGTGAGAAGGGAGTGAAAGAATGAGGATAACGTGCATGTATATTTCTTTAAACATTTATTTTATCTTTTTCACTCACTTTTAAAAGGCTTTGTTAGGTTTAATTAGAAATTTTAAGATTGTTTACTAGATCCAGTGGCGTTTTAACACACAAACTTTTATCACTGGAGAAAAGACACACAATATTACTCATATAAGTGAACTGAGAATTCCTTATTTTATTATCTAGTAGCCTTTGGGAGCTTAAATGTGAGATGAGTCGTAAATAGAAAAAAATACAGAAGAAATTTTTGTGACGGCTTGAAGTGTTTAGAGAAAAGGTGGAAAATATGTACCTGTGTGTATATCATTAATAGACTTCCTAGTTACTTATTCCACGGACTGTTGCTAGTTTTACTGTGTTCCATAGTGATTATTGATGATATACTAACATTTTTAGGAACTTGCATTATCAATGAGGGTAACACATAAAAAGATGAATCATCACTACAACCACTAGAAAAAAATAATTATAAGAAAACAAAATGTGTTTGACCTATCCATTCACTGTCCTTGAAACATGAAATAACATAATGACACACACACACACACACACACACACACACACACACACACACACACACACACACACACACACACACACACACACACACACACACACACACACACACACACACACACACACACACACACACACACACACACACACACGGATAAACCATCAAGCCTGTGTGTGACAGTACAAAGACAATGAAAACAGTGCAATCCAATGTAGTAAGAGATCAATGGAGTTCTGAACTATGTATCAATATTCCTGGGAAGTTGAAAGAACATAGAGAAACAAAGAAAGCTTCAAGAAGACATCAGGCCTGCAGGTGTTAGAACATAGAGCAGAGTGAAAACACGCTATACACTCCCGTGATAGTCAGGAGTGGGGAGAGAAATGGAGCAAAAATATGAAGCCGTGTCCCTTATAACTGTCTGCTTTGAGGACGCGGAACACTAGCTCTGGGGCGCAGCAGGAGCAAGAAACTCGAGACGCCTTTGAAGCAGCGCGCCTCTTTCATTATTTTCTGCTGCTGTTTATACTTCTCTTCGTTTCCTTCTCCTTCGCACGCTGGGTTGTTTAGCTCTTTTTTCTCTCTCTTTTTGCTCTTGCTCTTTAAAGTGAGTGGCGGAGAGTTGTAATGAGTTTTTTTCTCCTTCTTCTTCTTCTTCTTCTTCTTCTTGTTTTCTTTTTCTTTGAGTTTGTTTTGCTTAATTTGAAGTAAAAACGTTACTTTTTTTTGTTTTTCTTCATTACATATGTGAGGTAGACTTTTTTTTTGTTTTTCTTTCTTTGTCAGTTTTCTTTACATTTGTTTGATATGTTTCTTTTTTTTTTGTTCTTTTCCTCCTCCTCCTCCTCCTCCTCCTCCTCCTCATCCTTCATCTCCCTTTTACCTCACTCTGTTAATCTCCTTTTTGTTATCCAGTTCTTTCCATTAAACTTCTTCATTCATCACTGCTTATTTGTTCCCCTTTTACCGTGTCTTCCTTCCTTCTTTTCTTCCTTCCCTCCTTCCTTCCTCTAATCCGTTTGTTCTCCATTTCTCTCTTTCTTTTCCTCTTCTTTTATTTACTTCCTCTTGTGACTCTCATCCCTCTTGTTTCTCTTCCTAGCTATCCTCTTGAAATCTTCTCCTTTCCTATCTCTCTCTCTCTCTCTCTCTCTCTCTCTCTCTCTCTCTCTCTCTCTCTCTCTCTCTCTCTCTCTCTCTCTCTCTCTCTCTCTCTCTCTCTCAACTCCGTTTTGTTTCTGTTCTTTATTGTCAGGGTCTTGTGTACGTTCACTTTTCTAAAACTCCTTATTTATTACTGGATCAATCTAGTCTGTGATGATTTGATGATTTAATTCCTTTACATATTTCATCCGTGCTTCATTCAATGCAACGGTGATCGACGTTACGTGTGTTGGTCGTAACTGCAGCAGTGTTATATTATTTTCGTGTGTCTCAGAACATTAGTATGAATTTCAAAGGCTAGCAGATGTACAAGTTTTTTTTTTTTTTTTCTCTCTCTCTCTTCACTGAGAGTGACAAGTATTCACGACACTGAGAGCAATGTCTAAGGTCTTGATAAGCATCTGCGAGAGAGGAAAGGATAAACAAAAATGCACTCTGGTCAGTAAAATATTTATATCTTAAATATCTTTAAGTCTTAACCTCTTGACTAAAAGATATGTGTGCCAAAGATTAGTATAAAGAGATTAATTTAGTTTTCTCCATTATGTTCCTGCGTTTGGGAATCTACTACCTGAAAATGGTAATAATAAAAAAAAACTGACGTACGTAAATATACATATTCCTCTATTTACATTTTTATTTTTTCTATTCTTTCAGTTTTCATCCTTCTTTTTTAAGTATTATGATTTTGTTTCAGTGACACGCGGAATGAGGATATATATATATATATATATATATATATATATATATATATATATATATATATATATATATATATATATATATATATATATATATAAAGAGAGAGAGAGAGAGAGAGAGAGAGAGAGAGAGAGAGAGAGAGAGAGAGAGAGAGAGAGGGAGGTAGAATTGAAATAGATAATAATATAAGTAATTAAATAATACAGAAGCAAGGAAAGATGAACTTTAAAATGAAGGTAAAAATTGAAAGGTAAAAACTGGCTCCTACATATTTTCCTAATTATTAAACTTTTTCTAACCTTATTAAGAACTTTTCCTTCCATACTGTTTTACTTATGCATGTAAATACAGCTATGCAAATAAGTAACATACGCAGCGTCACCTTAACAGTATGGTAATTAATTAATGTTATTTTTTTCTCTTCCTTACAGGTAAGTATAAGCGAGAACATTACGTCTACACCTGCCGGTACAGAAATTACAGGTAGATGGAACTATGACCAGGTACCGTTGAGAGAGAGAGAGAGAGAGAGAGGTTTGTGTACCATAAAGTTTAAAGAATGATAAACGAAAGAAAAGTTTAATGTTGCGGTGAGAAATAATAAAGAAAACGCAGCAAAAGGAAAGTAAAATGATAAAAGAAGACCTTAAGAGGAAAACTGAGGAGAATAAAAGCAAAAGATAAAAATGGAATAGAAATGATGTGGAAGAATGGGAAATAAAAGGGAAAGCGGAAGGAGAAGAAGACCAGAAACAGGAAAGAAGGATATAAAGGAGGCGGAGAGGAGAAGAAGGAAGGGGAGAAAAGAGAAGAGCACAAATATAAAAAAAAAGAGGGAGAGACAGATGGTGAAGAAGGGAAACGGAGGGAAAGTTAGTGAATGAGGATATAGAAAGAATGAATAATTAAAGGATAGGAAAAGAAAGGATAATTAGGAGGAGAAGGAGAAGGAAGAGGAAGAGGAAAAAAATCAAGAAACATTATGGAAAACAGAAAATTATATGAACAAAAGATAAATTTACAGAGGGAAGTGCGGGAGAGACAGAGATAAGTAAGAAGAGGAAGAGAACACAGGAAGGAGGAAAGGAAAAGGAAAAAAGTAAATAAACATGGGAAAATGAGAAAGATCATAGAGACGAAGAAAAAAAAGAATAAGAGGATGAAAACAAAGGCGAGGAAGTGAAAGAGGAGGATGAGAAAGAGGAGGAAGAAGAGGAGGAAGAGGAATCTCAGCTTTGAAACACCTCGGGGTTCCAATCACAGAGGAATTTACTGAGCTAAAAAAAAAAAAAAAACGCAATGGGCAACTTAAGAGGGGAAAAAGTTTTAATAATACTCCGATTAATATTCCCCTCAGTTCTCTCTCTCTCTCTCTCTCTCTCTCTCTCTCTCTCTCTCTCTCTCTCTCTCTCTCTCTCTCTCTCTCTCTCTCTCTCTCTCGCTTATAACGAATCTCTTCCTCTTTAAAGTCTCTTCCTTTCTCTCCCTTTCTCTCATTTATTTCTTCCTTTTGACTCGCCCTTTATCCCACTCTCATCTCTTCTCTCCTTTCTCCCTCCTTCCCCTTCCTCCGTCCTTCCTTCCTTTCCTTTGCATTTCCCCTTCCCTTCCTGCCTCCACCCTCTCCCACTTCCTTGCTTTCTTGTTATTTCCACTTATCCTTTACTCATGTTTTCTTGCACTTGTCTTTATTGAGTTATGTTTCCTTGTTTTCTTTGTTATTTTGAACATTTACGTTATGGTGTTCCGTAACATTTGCGTGTGTGTGTTTGTACTCTTAAGAAAAATGTATTAATGGTATTTTTTTTTTTTATTCGTTTCCTAAGCTTGTCCTTGTCGTTGCTTCCAAAAATTTCACTGGCTTTTCACGTGAATTACCTGCCATTAAATATTTGCCTTTTAATGAATGTCAAACAAGCACGAGGGACTGACTGCCTGAGTTTGGCTTAAGCACATTTATATATCTTTTTAATGCCTCATTCATCCGCCACAAAAGAGGGTTGTTATTATTTTATCGTTATTTTTTTTTTTACGATTATGCAAGTTTATAATCCTTTCCTTCATCTTCCTATTTATCGTTGGAGGAAAATAAGAGGGAAAGCAAAAATGTAAGGAGAGGAAAACATGCCAGGGAGATGGAGGAGGAGGGGGCACATTGGTGGAACTGGGGGTGATGGAGTAGGCAAGGGAAGGAAGGAGGAGACCTAAAACAAAGAGAAAAATTATGAAGAAAAGGAAGAGAGAGAAATGGAATGAAAGGAGACAGAAGATATAAAATGAAGGGGAGAGAGAGAGAGAGAGAGAGAGAGAGAGAGAGAGAGAGAGAGAGAGAGAGAGAGAGAGAGAACACGATTATGATTGTGGTAGATTTTAGTGAAGGATATTTAATGAGTGAAAATAAAGTATTCTAAAGAGAAAATACTTTGGTAACTAAATATTTAAGTGTTGTAGACAGATAATATAAAGCGAAGGAAAAGAGGGAAACAAAACATCAAAAGTGAAGAAAATAATATTGTAAAAAAAAAAAAAAGGGTAAGGAAAAAAAAACAATAATTTAGAAAAAAAAATGGAGATGGAAAATGAATGAAAAAAGGATAAGATGAAGGATGAACACGAAAAAAAAAACACCAACAAATTCTATGTACCTAATCTAATAGTGGGAAATAAAATGATAAAAAAAAACTAACGAGAAAGAAAAAAAAATGTACATACTTAAACCATATACGTATACATATTAGCAAATAAGAATATAGACATAAAATATAAGTATATACGAAATATAAAATAAAATTAGTGTTAGACCAAAAAGATAAAATACTTGTAGAAAGAGAGAGATAAAGAGGGAGGTGTGGACGAAAGGATGAGGACGAGGATAACGACGAAGAGGAGGAGAAGGAGCTAGGAAGTGGAGGAAGAGAAGGAGAGTGGAGAAGAGAAGTGGAAATGCATTAGAGGGTTGGAGGGGAACAAAGTGGGTGGAAACACAAGACTTTAGGAGGTGAGAGGAAAGATGGGGAAATTCACACGATATTTAGCGACAAGATTTCAGGCGGTGGCGCGAATTCCGGCTCGAAAATTAATGGTGAGGCGGAATGAACGAGTATGGAAGCGACACGAGCACGGGCGTATATTGCGATTTGACTTCTGATGCGCGGGACTTTTCCTTCCGCTTGAATACACGCATGAAGGTGATATTGTTGAGAGAGAGAGAGAGAGAGAGAGAGAGAGAGAGAGAGAGAGAGAGAGAGACCACTTTTCACACCAAATGTCATATTTTCTTAAAACTAACTTCATACATTTTCACCACCTCCCTTTTATCTCCTCCTCCTGTTCCTCCTTGTCATTCTCCTCCTCCTCCTCCTCCTCCTCCTCCTCCTCCTCCTCCTCCTCCTCCTCCTCCTCCTCCTCCTCCGAAGCCACCGCCGCCGTGTGAGTGGGCAGCGGGGCAAATGTCCTCACCCCACCAAAGCGTGCGATGCCAAGTAACATAAAATCGTTAGTAACCCCGTGAAATTGTCTCCGATGGGTCGTTGAAGCGCCAACTTGGCTTAATATCCCTCCTACGTGAGCCGCCTTCAACCTCCGCCTCCTGGGATACAGCGGTCCTCCTCCTCCTCCTCCTCCTCCTCCTCCTCCTCCTCCTCCTCCTATCTCCTCCTCTTTCTCCTGTCTGTTTTCATTGTGCTCGTTTTCTTTCTGTTCCTGCTCCTCCAATCCTTGTTTTCTTCCTTCTTGTCTTTCTGGCATTCCTTCTTTCCTTCTGTTATTTTCCTTTTTTTTTTTTTTTCCTCGTTCCTGTTGCAATTATCTTGTTTTTTTTATTCATCTTACTTTTTTTTATCTTTTCTTCTTATTATTCCCTTATTTATGTTTTTCTTTTTCTTCCTTCATGGTTCTTTTCTTTTCTTTTCTTATTTCTCTCTCTTTTGTTTTGTTTTACTTCTCATCGGCCTCCTCTTCTATCTCCTCATCTGAACTCTCTCTCTCTCTCTCTCTCTCTCTCTCTCTCTCTCTCTCTCTCTCTCTCTCTCTCTCTCTCTCTCTCTCTCTCTCTCTCTCTCTCTCTCTCTCTCTCTCTCTATCAGTATCCTTCATTCTTTCGTTTACACTTTTTCTTATCTCATGTTTCTTCCTCTCTTCTTTAATTTTTTCTCCCGCTTTTCCACTTCATCCTTAGATATCTCCTTCCTTCTCCTCCTCCTGCTCCTCTTCCTCCTTCTCCTCATTGTCCTTCTCCTCTTCTTCCTCTTCTACAAACTCTCCCTCTTTTCTTATTCATTTTCCCTGAGGATGTTTTTCAACTTTCTTTCCTCCTCCTCCTCCTCCTCCTCCTCCTCCTCCTCCTCCTCCTCCTCCTCCTCCTCCTCCTCCTCCTCCTCCTCCTCCTCCTCCACCTCCTTCTTCTCCCCCTCCTCCTCCTCCTTTCTCCTTCTCCTTCCTCCTTCTCCTTCTCCTTCTCCTTCTCCTTCACCTCCTCCTCCTCCTCCTCCTCCTCCTCCTCCTCCTCCTCCTCCTCCTCCTCCTCCTCCTCCTCCTCCTCCTCCTCCTCCTCCTCCTCCTCCCTGAATATAATTTTAATAATCAGTTATCAATTATCATCTTACCATTTTTATGACTTTCCCGTTTATTTTATGTCCTTTGTAATTTCATCATCTTCCTTTTTATATCATTGCCATTATTTTACGAGACAAGATCTATCATATTTTGATGCCGCTGTCTGCCACTCTGGGAAAAAAAAAAAAACTTGAAGAGATAATCATGTAAGACAATGTGAGAAAAAAATGTATAAATGTGTTCACGAGTTTTATGCTACGAGGAAGTGGGAGTGAGGAAAATTATGTAGTAGTAATGGTAGAAATAGCAGTAGAATTTTTTTTTTTAATGTTTTTGTTACTTATGCAGTAGTAGTAGTAGTAGTAGTAGTAGTTGTAGAAGTAGCTGTTGTTGCTGTTGTTATTGGTGTTTATGTTGTTGATGTAAATGTTTTTGTTGCAGTGTAGTAATAATAAAAACAAAATCATTATTATTAGTAATAATAGGAATAGTGATTGCAGTAGTAGAAGTAGTAGTAGTAGTAGTAGTAGTAGTAGTAGTAGTAATACTAATACAAACGACACCAATACTGCTAATACCAACAATCAAATTACGCTATTCTACCCATACATACATTGTAGACTGAACAATTCCACCTCTGCTTAATATGGAAAACAAGAAAGGCGCCTCGTTTCATCAAGTTCCCTGCTGGCTGTGACTGTGAAATCTTCCTCTTTCTCTCCCTTCCCCCTGCAGTGCTAAATCTTGCCCCGCCTTCTTCCCTTCCTTCCCTGCATGTTGCTATTCTCAAGTTGACTAGCTCACCATTTTCCCTGCCATGCAATAATACACTAATGCACGTTGCAGAACACAAGAGGAACAGAGAAAGATAGTGAGAGAAAGAGAGTTGCGTTACGTATTAGTATTACTGGTTTTACATATAATTTAGGTCAATGGTATGCGTGCTAGACGTGTTATTCTAAAAGTTTATGTAAATTTCGATTGGATTCAGAATGTAATGATGTTATGTAAACTTCTGTTTGGCTTGGTGTTATAGAAAATGTTATATGTTGAGTGTGGAATCTCTCTCTCTCTCTCTCTCTCTCTCTCTCTCTCTCTCTCTCTCTCTCTCTCTCTCTCTCTCTCTCTCTCTCTCTCTCTCTCTCTCTCTCTCTCTCTCTCTCTCTCTCTCTCTCTCTCTCTGTGTGTGTGTGTGTGTGTGTGTGTGTGTGTGTGTGTGTGTGTGTGTGTGTGTGTGTGTGTGTGTGTGTGTGTGTGTGTGTGTGTGTGTCCCCCAACAACAAGTACACAATCGCGCCGCCAAAACTCTGCAACAAACTTGTGTCGTATCGCTGGTCGTCGCCTTTGAAGACTCGCCATTTCCATACAAAAGGTTAAAGGTGATGTGCCTAACTTGCCTGTGTTAGTGATAGGGAAGGGAATTGTACTAGTGTGTGTGTGTGTGTGTGTGTGTGTGTGTGTGTGTGTGTGTGTGTGTGTGTGTGTGTGTGTGTGTGTGTGTGTGTGTGTGTGTGTACACACACACACACACACACACACACACACACACACACACACACACACACTTCAACACCATGCTCTCGCTCACTTAATCCTTCATGTCCCTTCTGAGATATTTGGTAATAGGACGTGAAATTAATGAAACTCTGAACCGGGTGTAGGATTCCAATATTCATGAGTGTGAGGCACAGAGGGAAACGTACAGAAAGACTCATAAATTTCAATGGAAAGTACTCATGAATTTCCTTTTTTTTTAAAGTGGTGTCAGTCATTTATCTTTTTTTTATTTCATTTTCCTTTAATTTTTGCATATAGTGTGTTGGGTGTTTATTTTTTGCCTTGAATGTTGTTGTTAATTTTTTTTGTCTTTTTATGAGTAAAATTAGTTGTTTAGTCAGTAATAAACACACAACACACACACACACACACACACACACACACACACACACACACACACACACACACACACACACACACACACACATTTTTCTTCTTCATCATCATCTTATTCTTTTGTTTTGTGTTGATGTCAACATCCATGTCATCCTTGTCATTAATATCCTCCTCTTCCTCCTTCTCCTTCTCCTCGTGCTCCTCCTCCTCCTCCTCGTCCTCCTCCTCCTCCTCCTCCTCCTCCTCCTCCTCCTCCTATTCCCAACTGTCGATTATAATGCAGTCTTCTAGTACTCAATTTGTCTTCATATGTTCGTTTTAATTTCCCTCCACCAGGCCAAATCTCTCTCTCTCTCTCTCTCTCTCTCTCTCTCTCTCTCTCTCTCTCTCTCTCTCTCTCTCTCTCTCTCTCTCTCTCTCTCTCTCTCTCTCTCTCTCTCTCTCTCTCTCTCTCTCTCTCTCTCTCTCTCTCTCTCTCTCTCTCTCTCTCTCTCTCTCTCTCTCTCTCTCTCTCTCTCTCTCTCTCTCCAAGGGTACATCAATTCTCTCTCCCCTCTCTCCCACTTTTCTCCCCTATTCTCACTTCTATAATGGGCAAGGAGGAACCATATTTCTTTTCTATTCTTCACTCACTTTTTTTTTTATCTCTCGCTCTCCGTCTCTTCTCTGTGTCCCTCTCCTCTCCTTCGGTCCCTTTAGAGTGTCTGAGAACAGAGAGCGACGTCCAATTCCAGTCACAATGCATGAATGTCGCCCTGGCAGTGAATTCAGACCCGGATAGAACATAGTAACTTGCTGGCCGACTGATGGAGGAGGCGTGGTAGGAGGAGCAGAAGGAGCAGAAAGAGAAGGAGGGGGAAGGAAGAGGAGGAGGAAAGCGACAAGGAGGGAAATAGAGAAGGCCAATAAGTAGTTTTATGTGGTAGAAGGAAGAGGTGGTGGTGGCGGTGGTGAGGGAGCCTAGACGGGAATTTTAGATGCGGGAAAGTACTTTTAGATTTGAGTGGTGAGCATTAGAGTAGGAATAGCTGACGGCAAAAACCTTGGTGGCTTATAACGAGGTTACCTGCCTGAGTAGAATACTTCTGAGGAGGCAGGAAAGGCGGGGCTATAGGAGACAAAAAAAAAAAAGAGGAAGAGAAGAGGATGAGGAGAAGTACGATTAAGGAGATAAAATGAAGAAGATGACCATTAGAGTCTTGCATGTGCTATATCTGTTTGAAAAGAGATGAATGAGTAGGAGTAGGAGAGGAAAGGAGAGAGAAGAGAGGGAGAGGAGAGTAGTAAGAAGAGGAGGAAACAAGAAATTACTAAACAGGATTTAAATGCTTGTAAAATAATTACAGTGCAGTGTGTGTGTGTGTGTGTGTGTGTGTGTGTGTGTGTGTGTGTGTGTGTGTGTGTGTGTGTGTGTGTGTGTGTGTGTGTGTGTGTGTGTGCTTATCCAATGAGTAGCTGGTGGTATGAGTGGATGTGTTGTGTTGTGGCGGACAGGATATTACGAGAGAGAGAGAGAGAGAGAGAGAGAGAGAGAGAGAGAGAGAGAGAGAGAGAGAGAGAGAGAGAGAGAGCGCCAAGGATAAAATCAAGTACCATGAAGAAGAAAAAAAAAAGATACAAAGGGTCGTCCTATAGAAAGAAGGAGACGGGAGACAGATTTATGAGGTGGAGCAAAGACCAGAGATATAAATTTGTGGTAAATCGGATGGAGGTGACGTGGTTTTTTTTATTATCTCTTACTCCTTCTTTGGGAGAGCAGTAATCGAAGGGGAGAGAGAGAGAGAGAGAGAGAGAGAGAGAGAGAGGGAGTGGGAGTGGGAGGAGTTTAGGATATTATGTGGCAAGAACCGACTGGTTTGTATTATTTTTTTTTTCTTTTCTTTATTTTTGTTGTGTGTTTCGTGTTGTCTTTAGTAAGAGGTGGAGTTATCGATCTTTTTTCTTTTGTCTCTGAGATGTGTGTGTGTGTGTGTGTGTGTGTGTGTGTGTGTGTGTGTGTGTGTGTGTGTGTGTGTGTGTTGGTGGATTAGTCTTTGTCCCCACAGTGATATGTTGGCTTGTTCCTCTCTCTGTCCAAAACACACACACACACACACACACACACACACACACACACACACACACACACACACACACACACACACACACACACACACACACACACACAGTTGCCATATCTCCACGTATTTTTGTTTCTAAATTTTGGTTTCTGAACTTAATATAAGGAAGCAACATCTGGGTTCATAGTACACATGTTAATTGGCGCATGTATGTGTATAATGGCCACGTTCCCATGGTATGTTTTCACTTATTTTTGTTTTGATTCTTTAAGTAAAAATAGTTTACCATTGTGGATATTCCAAGAACATTGTAATTTACGCATGTCCTGAGTTCGTAAAATTGTTTGTTTTATATCTCCTTATCGTGAAATAATAATTAATAGTAAGTTTTACATCTACTAAAATATTTCAACGTTTCACTCGCCCATATTCTACACAGATATGAACAATATACTACTAAAGTATTTCAACATTTTACTCGCTCATATTCCACATAGATATGAACAATACACTTTGAATTAATACACTCAATTACCAGTCCTCTTAATTAACAGCGCTTCACTCTCCGCCTAATAAGCCTCCTTCTTTTCTATATAATCCGGTGTTTTATGACGTTCTGCTGTTTTACCCTCTCAAAAACCTGTCTTTATTTTCATCCAACAGTCCTTTCTACTTTAAACATGACCATGATGTCGCAGCGCATTAACCTTGAAATCAAATCAAACTAAGATTGTGTTTATCATGAGTGCATTTACCACGCAACACTCCACACCGCGCTGAACATTTATTAAGTACGACAGTGGCCCCCTTCTCCCCGACCCTAAAGAAAAAAAAAATGTTCTTTCCGTTGCTTCATCTAATTCGTTACATGCATTTAGACTCCATTAATGTTCATTATTCGAGTCTCCAGGGCTGCTAAGTGGCCAAATTACGCTGAACAAAGACACGAGAAGTGAGCAAAGCGCGGAAGGGACTAGAGAGGACTGCAAATAATTCCTGCAGGGGAGGATGCGAACAAGGGGCGTGACACCTGGTGCGAAACAGAAGCGTCCGCAGAGAGCAGGTCTGGAAAGGGACACCAGTAGTAGTAGTAGTAGTAGTAGTAGTAGTAGTAGTAGTAGTAGTAGTAGTAGTAGTAGTACCAATAGTAGTGGTTGTAGTAGTAGTAACAATAATAGTAGTATATTAGAAGACGAAAAAGAAAGATGAGAGAGAGAGAGAGAGAGAGAGAGAGAGAGAGAGAGAGAGAGAGAGAGAGAGAGAGAGAGAGAGAGAGAGACTCGTATTTTGGAGGAAGGATCCCAGAGGAGATAGTTCATATAGTAGACAGGGAGAGATAAGGGAGAGACGGGATGCTGGCCTGACAGGACGAGATGAGGGGCTTTGATACCTCCTTGGGAGGAGATAGAGGAGGAGGAGAAAGAAGAGGAGGAGGAGGAGGAGGAGGAATGAAAAGCTGAAAGGAAGGGAAGTACGTGATAAGAGCAGAAAATCAGGAAACAAAGCGATAGTGAAAACACCAACTCATGAAACGAAGGAAATTAAAAGGCGAGGATAAATAGAGAGAGAGAGAGAGAGAGAGAGAGAGAGAGAGAGAGAGAGAGAGAGAGAGAGAGAGAGAGAGAGAGAGAGAGAGGTGTTGACAAGAGCAGGAACACAACTTTGACATTTCAAGCCTGACTCCAACACGTCTTGGAAGTTATTGCTGGATCCTGGTGATTGTTTAGTCAGGCATCCTTTACCAATTGTTGTTATTAGGGTAGTGGTAGCAGAAGCAGCAGCAGCAGCAGCAGCAACAGTAGCAGCAGTAGTAGTAGTAGTAGTAGTAGTAGTAGTAGTAGTAGTGGTAGTAGCAGTTGTAGCAGCAACAATAGCAATAGTAGTAACAACAGCAATAGTATAATGTAACTTTCCAGACAATTTTTTTACCCTACTCTCCTCTAAAGAACTCCGTAAATATTCAAGATATCATAAATAATATTTCGCAAATACATATTGAGGTACTGAAACCATTTTATATCTGAATTTCAACCTCTGTATTTCTTTCCCGGAAATATAAAAGGTACGTTTGTATATGAATTCCTTATCACAATACAGGTGACGCCGACAGGGTGCCATTGAGGTGATTCTGAATTAATCTTTGATAGAATGAAGTAATGGTATTTTTTGCCTATATGTATATGTTTTAGTGATATATGTGATACTTTTTGTAAGCCTTCTCTTTGGTAATATGTTTTCTTCAGGTAGATATAGCACGGTGTAGTGGAGAGAGAGAGAGAGAGAGAGAGAGAGAGAGAGAGAGAGAGAGAGAGAGAGAGAGAGAGGCTTCGTAAATAAAGAGTGGAAAAAAAGAAATATATAGACGAACAGAGATAGGTACATGAAAAGAACGAAACAGAAATAGACTGGCACATGGACATACACAGAGGTAGAGAAATAGATCACAGGGCACTCAAACAGACAGATAAACAGATGAACAGACACACGCAGGAAACTCACAAATAGATAAACAAAATGCTATAATATAAAACAATATATCCCCAACAAAGACACACACACACACACACACACACACACACACACACACACACACACACACACACACACACACACACACACACACACACACACGTTAGTACATTAAACACAATGACTATTTTTACCTGAGCACCAATTAATTACAAAACAAGTGGCTCGCATCTCAGTGACCGTCGTACTTTCCTCACCCCGCCACTGATATAAGCTGCCTTCCTGGAACCCACAAGGGAAACTATGTCCATTAGTTAGTACCTTTTTTCCTTGCAATTGTTGAAGTAAAATGTGTCTTCCTTCCTGTAATTTCAGATAGTTTGTAATGCTAATTTTCCGTTGACTAACACGAGAAAATTGTTTTGTTTTATATAATACAACGTTTTATTATTTTTTTATGTGATTATCCTTAATGAGCTGTTTATACAACGCATAGTTTCTTTTTCCATCGTTTCCATTGTCAGAAGGTATTAGCACATATATTATTTCATTTAAACTTGCCGTTTCTTTTTGTTTTCCATATCACAATTTTTTTTTTTAATCTTTCTATATGATATGTAATTTTACCCTATGTTTATGTTTTATTCCTCTATTGTTTTCTTCATAGTTGCACTTCTTATATTGTGTGACTGTATTTATCATGTCCCTTACTCCTCTTTTGATTTTTTACCTCTCATATTGCATTGATGTGACTCGATTTTTTCACAGTCAACTTTATGTTCATTTTCCTCTGGCGTAATACAATAGTTGGATGTAGATTCAGTGTATTTTGAAAGACACGCCTGGCTGCCAATTTGTGTTGGAGTAATTCAAGCCTTTCAGTGGCTATAACTTTATTTCCCCTCAGTGGTATCATGTGCAGGCTGACTCATGTGTTCCGGATAGCATTGCGCCATTACCAGTCAAAGGGATAATGTTCGCGATCCTGACTTATTTTTTTTATTTGCTTGTACGTATCTTTCTATTTCACCTTTGTTTTATATCACGCTCATCTATTTTTTTTTTTTCTGTCCGTAAGATGTAAAAATTATTAGTTTATTTTTTTTCTTATTCTCGATGCTTTTTTTTATTGTAATTTGTCAGTGTAATATATTTTTTTTTCATTCTTTATCGATAATAATGGTGATGTGTCCTGCTTTTAACCCTTTTTTCGTGTTTTGTTTCAGTATCAAGTATTTTTTTTTTTTTGTTGTTTTGTTTTTTTACGGCTTATCTTTTACTTTTTTTTTCGATAGTGCCAATTTCTTCATCCTTTTATTTTGCTACTTTTTTTTTTTTCGATGATGATAACGTATCCTTCCTACTACCTCTTCCTTTTCATGATTTTCCTTTCTCTTTTGTGTGAGACTAAAAACGTTGTCATTTCTTCTACATATTTTTTTCCCTCTCATCCTAACCTGTCTTTGCTTTGAATTCAAAATAATGTGTCGAATTTGTTCTATGCACGCCCTTGTTGTCTCCTCTGTCCATCTATCATTGTTGTTTTTCCTTTCATTTATCTCCCCTTCTCTCCTTGTTTTCCCATCCTTCCCTCACCCTCTTGTTTCGAATGAGTGGTTAATCTTTTTTTTTTTTTTCGTCACTCTTTTATCCTGGCCTCCGATCTTCATTTTAAGGTCCTTTTTTATAATAATTTCTCTTTCCTGATGTTGTTCTCTCTTTTTCTCTCTTTTATCCTTCTTTTTTGTCCTGTTTTCTCAATCGTGTGTGTTTTTATTGTCTTTTTTCATTATTTTTTTTCCATACTATACTTTTGTTCACTTATTTTCATTATCTCTGTATATTTTTTTTTATCTCCTCAGTTCTACAATTTTCCTTGTTTTTTTTTTTTTTATATCCTTGTAAGATTCTTTATATTTTTTTCTTCTCTTTTGTCTATCTTTTTTTCTCAATTCACTCATTCGTGGTTTATTCTTCCCTCTATTCCGTTTTGGTGTTATTTTCTATATTGGTTCAATCTCTATCGTTTCTCACTGATTTTCTTCAACACCGTCATTTTTTTTCATTTTATTGCATTTTATCTTTCCTTTTTTTTCTTACCAGTCATTTATTTTCCTTGCCAATGATATCCTCCATCTCCTCTTCTCCCCTTTCCTTCCCTCCTTTTCCTGTACATTTCCTCCCTCTCCTCCCTTTTTCTTGTGCTCTGTTTTTTTTTTTTTTTACACTTCCTAATTTTCTTTCCAGTTTTAGTTTCATCAGATATATTCTCTTCATTTTTTTTTCCTTCATTTCCTGTTTCCTTTCTTTCCCCTCTTTTTCATACCATTCCCTTACTGAAAAAGTGGAAACTGTAGGAAGCATCGGCCTCTTTTCTTCACCGTGAAATTTTCCCTCTCTTTTCTCTCTTTCCCATATCTTCTTTCTCCTTTCTCCTTGAGCCGTCAAAAGAGGAAGAATGAGAAGTGAAAGAGGGAGTAAAAAAAAGGAAAGAGGATGGAGAGGATCGATGAAGTGGTGAATGAGAGAAGACAGAGGAAGTCAGGAAGGTAAGATTGAAGTGAAGCAAAACACGATTGGAGGAAAAGGAAAATAGAATAGAAATCGTATTGATAAATAAATAGAGAAAAAAAAATGTTATGGCGTTTATGTACACAATGACATAATAAATAATAAGAAAAAAATATATGTGTACAATAAAATCCGAAAGATGTTAGAAGAAAAAGAAAAAAAAGACTATATTCGTTACAGTTTTTCAATAAGTAAACTGTATATGTTTAGAAAAACGCAGTTAAAATCTGGACGTAATTTACTCGTTATTATTATCCTTCATCCTCCTCCTCCTCCTCCTCCTCCTCCTCCTCCTCCTCCTAGACCCCACACTTAAAGGTAATGGGCAGTAATCTATATTGATATTCTGTCCAGTTTAGCAATGGTAGGTGAGAAATGAAATCCAGAAAAAAATCAGGTGTAGAAAAATAAGTGAAGGATTTCGGTATCACATCTGCAAAAAAAAAAAAAAAAAAAAAAAAAGGAAAGAAAAAGAGAACAAAAAAATTACACCGTTTATTTTCTATTGTTGTACAGTGTAAAGACTTAGTTATTAGTGTTGTTTTTTTATCACGAGAGAGAGAGAGAGAGAGAGAGAGAGAGAGAGAGAGAGAGAGAGAGAGAAACATAATCAACCTCCACCATATAATATCAAAATCACCACACACACACACACACACACACACACACACACACACACACACACACACACACACACACACACACACACACACACACACACACATATATATATATATATATATATATATATATATATATATATATATATATATATATATATATATATATATATATATATATATATATAGTACATTTCCCATAAGTTCCTCACTGCCCTGAATCAAAATGAAAGGCAAAAGTAAAAGAGTTCAGTAATTAATTTCCAATGGGCTTCCGGTCGTCCCCTTTGAAGAGGCGTATCCTTTTATTTCCACGGAGAATGAGAGAGAGAGAGAGAGAGAGAGAGAGAGAGAGAGAGAGAGAGAGAGAGAGAGAGAGAGAGAGAGAGAGTAAGGGAGTGTAACAATCATTAGTTTCCCTTTTGTTTGCCTTTTTTGTTGTTTCATTTTGTGAAAGAATAGAAGAATAGATTGAGTGCTCTTGGTTAGTTATTTTTCTTTTTTTCTTTTTACGTTTACACGGTCTTTGTCCCTACAGGTGAGAGAGAGAGAGAGAGAGAGAGAGAGAGAGAGAGAGAGAGAGAGAGAGAGAGAGAGAGAGAGAGAAACGGATAAAAAATAAAAAAAATCCTTTTGCCTTGTCGAAAGTTGTTGACAAGACCCTGAGATTACTGCCGCTTTTACTTCCTCCTCCTCCTCCTCCTCCTCCTCCTCCTCCTCCTCCTCCTCCTCCTTCAGTGTGTGTGCTTTAGAAGGCAGCTGTGAATGGTCTTGTCAGTGTGTGTGTGTGTGTGTGTGTGTGTGTGTGTGTGTGTGTGTGTGTGTGTGTGTGTGTGTGTGTGTGTGTGTGTTTGAAACAAATTGATTTTTATTTGTTCACCTTATCTTTATTTTTCTGGCTGCAAATTTATTATATATTCATTTATTTGTTTATTTATTTGCTTGTTTTTTTTTCATTTGACAACCAATGATTTTAATGTTATGAATGTTCGTGTAAATTTATTTCTATGTTTGAATGTTGTTTGGTGTTGTGTATTTCGTATTTTATGCAGTTAATTCATTTCCTACTGCACTTTACTTGTCTTTCATATACGTTACCATTTTTGTGTTTCATATCTTATTTTCAGCTCTTTTTTTTTTTTTTTTTTTTTTTTTGTCTTATTCTTGAGATATATTTATTGTACATTATTTTCCATTTCGTCGCCTCATATAGTGTCCCTATTTTTTTGTTTTTCCTATGCACCAATTCCATCACATCACTCCACTTCATTCAGTGCTATCTATTTTCTGCTTCAATCTTACATTGTATCCACTTGTCAGTCAGTTTCGTCTTCTCAACTCATATCACATTCATATGTTTTTAATTCTATTTTTTTTTCAACTTATTTTTTCCCTTGGGTTTTATTTTACCAAGTCTTACTTTTATTCATTTTTACCTTCATTATTTTCCTCTGGTGGTAAATCTAATCCTGTCAGCTATAAAATATTCCTCCTTTCCTCATTCCAGCATTATTTACATCCCTCCAGTTTTATCCTATCATCTACCAACATTGCCTTCGTCCAATCACTCCTTCATGGCCACCTTTCCCCCTTCACAGGTAAACACACCACTGATTCATCCTTAGCAACGCACCCTTACTTCATAATAGCGTGCACAGACAGTCACGAAGGTAATTTTGGCCTCACAACATGGTATAAATACGTGGAATTTCTGGAATAGACGGAAATGCAGTAAACTGAACTCACTACGTATATAAAAAAGGGTGGGAGAGTTGATAATAATAATACGCATCCCCCACAAAAAAGTAAACTACGGGGTGTTGAGTGGAATTCTATACATGAGTGAATTTGGGCGATACTTGCACGAGGCGGGATTTGGTTGTTATTGAATAGATCGGGTTGTTTTCAGTGGCGCGCCAGCTTATTAAGTGGGATTACTGTGTGTTTGGGCGGCATTACTGCGGCCCTGTGCCGTGTGTGTGTGTGTGATGATGTGTGTCTGGGGCCCCCTTGATGTACTAGGTGTGTGTGTGTGTGTGTGTGTGTGTGTGTGTGTGTGTGTGTGTGTGTGTGTGTGTGTGTGTGTGTGTGTGTGTCTGTGCCCGTGTGTGTGTGTGTGTGTGTGTGTGTGTGTGTGTGTGTGTGTGTGTGTGTGTGTGTGTGTGTGTGTGTGTGTGTTCGGGGCCTATTTACCACCCGTCCTGCAGCTCGGCTCTCGTGCTCACCGCCCGGGAAACGGCTGTTATCATACATCGCGGATACATTCACGTACGTTCACATTCTCTCGTCACTCAACATACGGTTTTCGTTTTCCATAAGTGGCACTGGCACGTGGATAAAGCCTGTCGCGTTTGTTTATATATATTTTTATCTTTTTTTTTTTCGCCAGTTCAGGCCGTAGCGGTGATATTTTACGGTACATCGGTGAAGGCCGCCAGCTGGAAATGCACGTGCACTGAATTTATAGCAAAATTTGATGAGAAATTGCCGTGATGTTTGAAGCTCGTTACCTCCATGCTAAAATAAAGAATGTTAAAAAAAAGACAAAAAAATGTTATTACCGTTAATTAAAGGTACGAAAGAAGGATGAATGTGAATAATAACGAAAAGAAAAAAAAATGGCAGTTATAGTGATGCCTGCAAATGAAGGAAGATTAATGTTATAAATCGCCTAACTGCTCGTTATGTTTGATATGAATTTGTCATGTAACGTGGATCATCTTTATGTTCGTGCTCACATAATTCGTGT
>NC_059266.1:2668038-2683038 GCF_017591435.1 Portunus trituberculatus | reverse complement strand
TCTATTTATTTCCCTCCTCGCCCTCCTGCATCTTATTGTCGTTACCCTTCTTTTTTTTCTTCTTCTTTATACCTCCTCCTCTTCCTCCTCCTCCTCCTCCTCCTCCTCCTCCTCCTCCTCCTCCTCCTCCTCCTCCTCCTCCTCCTCCTCCTCCTCCTCCTCCTGGTTGTGTAAAAGATCTCTTTGTGAATCAAATCTTGTTTAGCACTTGGTCTTCACAAACCTTGCCTCTTTTTGTCGTCTCTTTAGCGTCGACCGTTCGCCGGCATGGCCATAGCAAGTTAATTTAATTCCTACGACGTCTCTTTTTTTCCCTTTCTCTCTTTAGCAAAGCGGCAGCGTCTTTGAGAAGTAGAGTCAAAGGCTTTGTTCTTTCCTCCATCTTTTTTTTTCTTTTTCTGAAGTTCTTTTATCTATGTATTTTTTTGCTTTCAATTATTTATTTTTTTTTCTTTTGTAGGATGGGTCTCGTGCAGGCTCGTGAGTGTTACATGGAAAATGAAGGAAGTCTGTAATATGCTTCTTTTTGATGTTGCCATTTTTTCTCCAATCTCTTATCGAAGGAGGAACATCACAAAGGTTTACAAAGGGTAGCAGGCGAGGGCATACCTCCTAGTGGTCCCCTCTTTGCTGTTCAGCCTTGACTGCTTAGGAAAGAAACACTAGGGCTGAGCAGTTGCCGCTTTGGCCTTCAATATTTTATCGAAGGAAGAACATTACAAAGGATTCAAAGGACAACAAACATCCGAGTATTGCGATTTTTCCTTTTATTCTTTAGTTTTACACATTTTTTTCTGACTTAAAGAGGCATTGTTGCATTTTTTTAGTCTTTATTCTTATTTCAGCAGGAAATTACTAAGTATGATAATCAGCAGCAATAAATGTCCAGGTCATCTTTAGACTGTCTAGTGGTCATACCATTTCGCTCCACCTGTTAGTGAAAATAGATAAGGAATCAGTATTCTTTTTGTTTATATATTTTGCTAATTTTCATTATTTACATTTTTACTTATTTCGTTGTGAGTCTTCTATGAAAGGGACTGATAATGATAATAACAATAATTAACATATAAAACATCATATGTACAATAGCATAATTCGAGGTCTTCTTTCGGATGTTTTATTGCACAACACTGCTCTGAATACCAGCTTAGAAAACATCACAATACAGACTAAAGAACTGCTTCCCCACTCACCCTTTCCTTCATTATATCAGGATTTGTTTGAATTGTTTCTTTTGATTTAAAAGCGCATATGTCGAGGATTCCGATGTATTTATTATTCTTCCTTTATTTTTTATCTATATTTTTTTGTTTCCGTATTTGTTGCAGTTACTTGCGTTTTGTACAGCGTTAATTTTATTTTGTATCTTTATTCATATGTGACGATAAGCTTTCTGTATATAGTGAACAGCTCATAGAAGGAAACCTATTGGTGGATGTGACGACAACACACTAAACTTTCCAGACATTGTTTGGGAAGAGAGTATCGTCTTGAGGAGGAGGTAGTAAACGTGTCACTGAAGATTGTGTGCTAAATTTTGGAAAGTAAATAGATGAGGAGATAAAGTTTACTGAGACACATTCCAACGTAAGGTTTACTCTGTCCATTCGTCAATATACAAAGATTAAAAGTTAGGTGTTCAGCGACTTTTTACCTATAATAACTGTTTCATTCCTGTTAGTTTTATCATCTTTGAAATGACAATGAACCAGCAACAATAATGGGCATAACAAAATTTTGAAACTAAGGCAATTTATTGATAGTAGGAGAAAACTGAATGGTATCACATAAACCTGTACATTACCACTGCTATTAACTGAGGGTAAGAGCTGTTTACCATTCCAGTGAACAGAATGACTTGAAAGGAAACTTGAGATAAAGCTGTGGAGATATGGGACGACAGAAGTGGTACCCAATAGTAATTAGTGGGGATCTTAGTGGAACTTTGTGGTGTCTTATTGGTACTTAGTAATATCTTAGTAGTTTCTAAGTTCCCTTGAAGAAAGAAAAACTGAAACGTAAGGTCCTCACTGCCTTCTTCTCTCCGGCAACATGTTTTACTCCGGACCGCGTCTATCTTGTTAGGAGAGGAAGGTCTTTACTTTAGTTCCCTCATGTGGACGCCCGTAACGGAGAATGTCGACAGTAATTTCCCAGTGGATATGGAAAGGACGAATATATAAATACGTACAAATAAACACACACGGAACTGAAGTTTTCTCGTCTCGTAACTCTGGTATATACACACACACACACACACACACACACACACACACACACACACACACACACACACACACACACACACACACACACACACACACACACATACTACAAGTACCTTATTTGTATATGAATTCTTATAGGAAAGGAGAAAATGGAAGAAACATCAAAATCTGCTCTTGTCAAGAATTTTATTTAACTAACAGCAACAACAACAACAACAACGAATCAAAGAGATAAAACAAAGTGAAATAAAAAAAAAACGCAGAAATAAATGAAAACAGAGGCATGTGAATACATAAACAAGTTTCTGAATATTTAAACAACAGCGGATATTTGGAATACACCATAAATCATAGAGAGAAAAATATGTAAAGAAAAATATCAAAATATACGCATTTACAAATCTGAATGAAATGAAATGTTCTATAAAACTGAAAAAAAAATAGAGGGAAATCAAGCAGTGGAAAAGTAACATTACTCAGAAAACCTCACTCAGTGCCCTGGTGTCCCTTTTTCGGTCTCCTGCAGGTGGTCTTGCTGTCCTGCTCCCATCCTGACTTCCTCTGATTTCCCTGGAGCGGCGCGACTTCATACTGCCCCTCCACATCCTCCATCCTCCCTCACTCCCCTCTATTTCCCCCTTATCCATCCTTACCCATCCCCCTCCCCAGCCCTTACGCTCCACCAAACACCGTGATACAAATGAAACACGCCAGAGTATCACCACCACTGCCACCACCATCTCCTCCTCCGCCACCAATACCAACACCTCCACTTCCGTTTCTGTATGATAGGGTTAGTGGTGTGTGTGTGTGTGTGTGTGTGTGTGTGTGTGTGTGTGTGTGTGTGTGTGTGATAGTTTATGGTAGTTTATCAGTTCTTTAAGATCTAGAACAGTGTTATTTATGGGCCTAGTTGGTTTTTTTTTTTTTTTTTTTTTTTTTTACATTACAAGGGCACTGGCCAAGGGAAAACAAAGTTGGAAAAAAAAAATCCCGCTGGTTGCCAGGCCCTGTTAAGAGGAATAGTATAAAGAGAAAAAACAAAAAAATCTAAAAGGAGGGTCCAGTTAACGTAAGAGGTGTCTTGACACTCCTCTTTTGAAAGAGTTTAAGTCATAGGCAGGTGGAAATACAGACACAGGTAGAGAGTTCCAGAGTTTACCAGTGTAGGGAATGAAGGAGTGAAGATACTGGTTAACTCTTGCATTAGGAAGATGGACAGAATAGGGATGAGAAGAAGTAGAGAGTCTTGTGCAGCGAGGCCGCAGGAGGGGAAGGCATGCAGTTAGCAAGTTCAGAAGAGCAGACAGCATGAAAACAGCGGTAGAAGACAGATAAAGATGCAACATTGCGGCGGTGACTTAAAGAATCAAGACAGTCAGTTAGAGGAGAAGAGTTGATAAGACGAAAAGCTTTAGATTCCACCTTGTTTAGTAAAGCTGTGTGTGGATCCCCCCCAGACATGAGAGCCATACTCCATACACGGGCGGATAAGGCCCTTGTACAGAGCAAGCAGCTGGGAGGGAGAGAAAAATGGACGAAGACGCCATAGGACACCTAACTTCTTGGAAGCTGATTTAGCAAGAGTAGAGATGTGAAATTTCCAGTTTAGATTTTTAGTGAAGGATAGACCGAGTGTGTTTAATGTAGAGGAGAGGGGAAGTTGAGTGTTATTGAAGAAGAGAGGATAGTTGTCTGGAAGGTTATGTCGAGTAGATAGTTGTAGAAATTGAGTTTTGAGGCATTGAACAAAACCAGGTTTTCTCTGCCCCAATCAGAAACAAGTGAAAGATCAGAAGTTAGGCGTCCTATAGCATCTCGCCTTGAGTCATTTAATTGTTGTTGGGTTGGGCGTCTGTTGAACGCTGTTGAATAATGCAGGGTGGTATCATCAGCATAGGAGTGGATAGGGCATTGAGTCAGATTTAGGAGATCATTGATGAATAATAGAAAGAGAGTGGGTGATAGGACAGAACCCTGTGGAACACCACTGTTGATAGTTTTAGGGAAGAACAGTGACCGTCTACTACAGCAGCAATAGAACGATCGGAAAGGAAACTGGAGATGAAGGTACAGAGAGAAGGATAGAATCCGTAGGAGGGTAGTTTAGAAATTAAAGATTTGTGCCAGACTCTATCGAAGGCTTTCGATATGTCAAGGCCGACAGCAAAGGTTTCACCGAAGTCCCTAAAGAGGATGACCAAGATTCAGTTAGGAAAGTAAGAAGATCACCAGTAGATCTGCCTTTACGGAAACCATACTGGCAATCAGAGAGAAGGTTGTGAGCTGATAGATGCCTCATTATCTTCCTATTAAGGATAGACTCAAAGGCTTTAGAAAGGCAGGAAATCAAAGCTATAGGGCGGTAGTTAGAAGGATTGGAGTGGTCACCTTTTTAGGGACAGGTTGAATGTGAGCAAACTTCCAGCAAGAAGGATAAATAGAAGTAGAGAGACACAGATGAAAGAGTTTGACCAGGCAGTGAGCGAGTTCGGAAGCACAGTTTTGAGAACAACAGGAGGGACTCCATCCGGACCGTAAGCCTTCCGAGAATCAAGGCCAGAGAGGGCCAGGAAAACGTCTTTATAAAGAATTTTAATTTTAGGGATGAAGTAGTCAGAGGGTGGAGGAGTAGGAGGAATATGCCCAGAATCATCCAAAGTTGAGTTGGTAGCAAAGGTTTGAGCGAAGAGTTCAGCTTTAGAAAAGAAGAGACAGCTGTAGAGCCATCTGGATGAAGTAAAGGAGGGAAAGACGAAGAAGTAAAGTTGTTAGAGATATTATTGGCTAGATGCCAGAAATCTCGAGAGGAGTTAGAATTGGAAAGACTTTGACATTTTCTATTGATGAAAGAGTTTTAGTAAGTTGGAGAATAGATTTGGCATGATTACGGGCAGAAATATATAGGGCATGAGTTTCAGCAGTTGGATGGCTACGGAACCGTTTGTGAGCCGCCTCTCTATCATTGACAGCACGAGAACAAGCAGAGTTAAACCAAGGCTTTTTAGCTTTAGGGTTAGAGAAAGTATGAGGAATGTATAGCTCCATGCCAGAGATAATCACCTCTGTTATGCGCTCGGCACAAAGAGAAGGATCTCTGACATGAAAACAATAATCATCCCAAGGAAATCAGAATAGTACTGCCTTAGTTCCTCCCACTTAGCAGAGTTAAAATGCCAGAAGCACCTCCGCTTAGGCGGGTCCTGAGGCTGCACTGGAGTGATAGAACTGGTAACGGAAATTAGATTGTGGTCGGAGGAGCCCAACGGAGAGGAAAGTTTAACAGAGTAAGCAGAAGGGTTGGAGGTTAGGAAAAGATCAAGAATGTTGGGCGTGTCTCCAAGGCGGTCAGGAATACGGGTAGGGAACTTCACTAGCTGCTCTAGGTCATGAAGGATAGCAAAGTTGAAGGTTTGTTCACCAGGTTGGTCAGTGAAAGAAGATGAAAGCCAAAGCTGGTGGTGAACATTGAAATCCCTAAAATGGAGATCTCAGCAAAAGGAAAGTGAGATAAGATGTGCTCCACCTTGGAAGTCAAATAGTCAAAGAATTTTACATAGTCAGAGGAATTAGGTGAGAGGTATACAGCACAGATGAATTTAGTTAGAGAGTGACATTGAAGTCTTAGCCAGATGGTAGAAAATTCTGAAGATTCAAGATTGTGGGCACGAGAGCAAGTGGTGTCGTTACGCACGTATGCGCAACATCCAGCTTTGGATTGAAAATGAGGATAGAGCAAGTAGGAGGGAACAGAAAAGGGGCTGCTGTCAGTAGTCACAGACAACTGTGTTTCGGTTAGGAAGAGAAGATGAGGTTTAGTAGTGGAGAGGTGGTGTTCCACAGATTGAAAATTAGAACGAAGGCCACGAATGTTGCAGAAATTGATAGTGAAAGTATTAGATGAAGTGTCAAGACACCCAAGGTCGACAGCAGAGGGGCAGTCCGACCTGGGGACATTTATGGTCCCCTCCCCAGAGGGGGACTCCGAGGCAGGGCGTGGTGAGGCCATTATTAAATTTTGATTTGAAGAGAGTGTAAAAGTGTAAGGTGTTGTAGTGTAGTGTAGGAAGTAGTAGAAGTTGTCTTTAGAGGGCAGGCTGCAGCTACTCAATTGTATAAATGAGACCACAAAGGGTTTGTTAGTTAGGTTGTTAGTTATTTAATTACCAAATTCTAGTGTATTGCAATAGCACATGAATGTATTGGTTAGGGCAATGATCAAATTGTCTCACCAGTTGCCTGTTTATTTTTTAAGACATGCTACAATCATAATATCTTAGAAAATCATAATGGCTGGAGAGAGAGAGAGAGAGAGAGAGAGAGAGAGAGAGAGAGAGAGAGAGAGAGAGAGAGAGAAAAAAAGTAAGTTGACAGTTCGTCGAAGGGAGTAAAGAAAAAAAAAAAAACATCATTTGCCAGTCACAGCAGCGCGGGGCTAGAGGGCTTGGATCAGGTGTTTCAGTTGGTCTGCGGGATGGATCACTACAAGAGCCTCACATATTTTTATTTTTTCTATTTTTTCAACACTGAACAATTTTTCCCTTTTTCCAATACACATGCGACACAAAAAGATAAGTTCAATTCTACCCTCAAATCCTCTTGTGCCACTAATCCCAATGCACCTGTCCGTAATGAAAGAGATCCCCAGATGACAAATCCGCAATGCACCTTCAGTAACGCCACTCAAATTAAGCAAGTACGAGGGAATTAAACGGCCCTTTTAGAATGCTTCCGTGGGGACTCAGAGACAGGGAAGCGTGGGGGTGTTAGTAATGACGGCAACGGTCGCGGTAGTGATAGTGGTGGTGGTAGTAGTAGCTATTCTTGTGACAGCTTTTCCACACTCTCCTTCTTGTTAAAAGCCGCCGCACGCCGCCTCAATATCTCATTACTATTGCTTCCTGCTGCCAGCGAGGCCATTTACGACTTCCTCGCACCACGCTGGAGATGGTTTTTATTAAGTGTGTCACCTTTTATTGCCGTCCTCCCTCCCGCTCCTCCTCCTCAATACCTTTCCTCTCATTCCTTCTCCTCACTCCCTTCCTGCTTTTTCAAGGTTGCTTTCCTCTCCTCCATTTCCTTCCTCTCGTCCTTTCTCTTTTTACTTCTCCTCTTCTCCTGATTCCTTCTCGCTATTCCTCACGCCCTCCTTGCTTTTTCATGGTTCTTTTGCTTTCCTCTATTTTTTTATTCCCTTTCTCGCTATTCCTGTCCTTCGTTTTATTCCCCGGTCTTTCATTTCACGGGCGCTCTGTGATTCCTTCCTGATTGTGTTTGGTCTCCTCACTTTTGTATATTGGCGTGAGAATAAAAGGATAAATGTTTTTTATTTATTTTTTCACTTCTTTTAAATTCATCATATTTGTTTTGTGGTTGAGAGAGAGAGAGAGAGATCAGGCTTGTGTGTGTGTCTGTGTGTGTGTGTGTGTGGATGAATTGAATGATTTACATTTCAAATATAACAATAAATAAAGAATTGCCACACCCATTCAGTACTTATCTAAGCATATTCAATACTAACTTCAAAAACAGAGACAGATTTTGAAGAACCTTCACATTTGTGCTTTGCATCAACAGAATATATCTAAAGTAAGTTGGTCTATACGTAAAATACTCTGACAAATACGTATCCCTTAATCTCACGATGTCCCCATAGGATAGGTGCAGTCAAAGAGAACATGGTATTCATCACCAACAACATACACATCACAAGTCGGTTTTGTGTGTGTGTGTGTGTGTGTGTGTGTGTGTGTGTGTGTGTGTGTGTGTGTGTTATAACTCTTCATGATTTTTTGTAATTGAGTTCATTTCTAATATCATTACCGCTATCTATTTTGCAACTTATCCTAATCCTGACTCTCCTCCTCCTCCTCTGCCATGTCACAATCCCTTTGAGAGTTTCACCTACTCGGCGCCTTCCCTTCTCTTCCTATCAGCTGTAGAGGTTTTGATCCTATTAGCTCTCTCTCTCTCTCTCTCTCTCTCTCTCTCTCTCTCTCTCTCTCTCTCTCTCTCTCTCTCTCTCTCTTTAGGTTGGTAATTTCGATAAGTGATTGAGAGATAGAGAGAGAGAGAGAGAGAGAGAGAGAGAGAGAGAGAGAGAGAGAGAGAGAGAGAGAGATTCTTCAGCATTCATCACAAAAGTCTCGCCCAACACTGCTCTCTTATCTAAAGCTTGCAGGAACATAATTTTTAGTAAGCGTGACTCACCGCGGGAAACTCAATTTACGGCGTGGAATCCTTCATTGGAAAACATTCTCAACTACGTATTATAGTGGCTGGGAGGCGACGGGGGAGAGGAAACATCAAGGAACACAAAGGAAGAATGTCCTATTTGATTTTTCTGTTTTTTAATATATGTTTGGCGGCGATCGATGGGAACTCTGAGGAAGGCAAACATTGTTGTATCTTATTTTTTTTTATACTTCTAATATTCTCGTATCTGTGGTAACAAAAGGCGTATGGGTACTAATGACCACAAAGGAATAGTAGTGTGCCTTATCTTTCTGGTATTGTAATGTGTTTTTGGAGTTGTTTGTGTGTGTTACCTTTGGCATTATGGTGCTGGATTCCACTGCAATTTGGAATGGTTATTTCTTTTCAGTATCATAATTCACTTTACTGTATCATTTGCCTTCATTCATCTTATTTGTTTTTGTTTTTTTTATATTTCCGTGACAATGCGCTTGACATCATAGAGTTATTTTATTACGATTGTTTTTTTATTGTAATTGTATCATAATTATCTTCATTATATAACAGACTCCGCCCCTCGAGAGGGTGTTTCCAGAATTAAGGAACCGATTGACAAAGTATCCTTAAGCAAAAGAAACAAGAGTGTCCTTGCATGAGGCGCAGATGGCGTTCATGACAGGTAATGTGCGGACTTGTGGGGGTGGGGTGCGCTGCTCCTGCACCAAGAAGGCCAACCCTGACTCGCAGCAGCATGTAGTTATTAAAACTTTCGCCAACAGCAATTTGGACGACTTGGCGGTAGAGGTGAAATATTTGCAGCAGTTACAGTTGGCAGACGTGCAACGAGTGATGGAATATGGCTTTGTGGATATCAGTTGGTATCTAACTCTATCGAAACCATCATCGTTAAGTATCTCAATAAACCGAATCCGTTTCATTATACGTTCTATATTTTCCTGCTGAGTTTTTAGAATAAGGGTTTTCCGAATATTACTCCTAGACAGCACACGATCCACTGAAATACAGTCAGCTGACCAGCGAGGTAAGTGGAGTGTGGGTGACACCACTGAGGCTATTCTGAGGAATTACTCACCCCACATACTTGGTCTCCGCCCTCAGCAAATGAATTTTCCCAGGAAAGCGCCTCAATCTGGTTGTGCTGGTACAGGAGCTGCTGGTGCGTCATCATCTAAATTCAGTGTCCATACCGAAATGACAACACTTATATTCTCTAAGGAAAAAGTAATAGAAGGGAAAAAAAATAATAAATGCATAGAAATGTGAAAATCCTTCAATTAAGAACAATATAAAACAAAACTAAAAAGGAAGTGTAAAAACACGTCGTTAATGAGACATGTTACAGTGAGGGTGAAAAGTAAACAACAAACATACATTTACCTCATTTTACATACGTCATGACTGGAGGGATGAATGGATATGAAGAGGATTATGGACTGTGTGCATTTTTTTTTTTTTTGTGTGTGTGTGTGTGTGTGTGTGTGTGTCAGGGGGTGAGCAGGCTTGTGTGGGTGTGCGCGAATGAGAATGGAATTATAAATATAAGAGTGACATTTCAAGTTTGTAGGAAATGTATCATACGCATTTTATGCCCTCACTTTTCCTGCTCTGAAATAATGTCGGAAAAATATTCATGTTTTATTCATTTTTCCTTCCTGGTCACTGGGAAACATAAAAGTTCTGATAAGCCTCGAGCTTTGTGCTGAGTTAGGACGTCTGTTTGACAATGAGAAGCTCTGATATCAAATAAAACACTGCGATTCATTGTGCTACATTTCAATAATTCAATTTCAGTGTCATTGCTTTTTTTCTTATTATCGCCTCACTCCTTCACCAAAAAAGTATAAGAAAATATTAATATTAATGAAAATAGTAATAATTGCAATAAAGTTACTAACGCATTAACATTTGTATCAATAAGTTGAACACAATAAATATGGATTACGGTACTGATTACTCGAAAAGTTCAGGTGATTTGTGGATTTTTATTTATTCAAAACGTATTTTTTTTTATTCCATTAAAAATATCCGCTTCCAGTGGAGGAAATATGTCTTGACTGCTTTAATCTTTCCTCCCACGATAAATTTTCAATGTCAGGATTACTTTTGCAGTTCGTCTTGTTTTAGTCGTGTAAGTTCTGGTGCCGACCATGGTTGTGGTAATAAAAGTAGTGGCAACAGAAGCAGTAGCAACACCAGTAAATAGTAATAGTAGTAGCAGGGGAAGTTATAGTAATATTAGCACTGGTAGTACTAGTAGTAGTAGTAGTAGTAGTAGTAGTAGTAGTAGTAGTAGTAGTAGTAGTAGTAGTGGAAGTAGCAATAGTAATAGTAATTATAGTAGTAGTAGTAGTAGTAGTAGTAGTAGTAGTAGTAGTAGTAGTAGTAGTAGTAGTAGTAGTAGCAGCAGCAGCAGTAGTAGCCTAGAATAATAGTATTAGTAATAATATAACAAAATAGTAGTAGCAGTAGTAGTAGTAGTGGTAGTAGTAGTAGTAGTAGTAGTATCAGTAATAATAGCCTAGAATAATAGTAGTAGTAATACTAGAATAAAATAGTAGTAGTAGATAGTATTATTATTATTATTATTAGTAGTAGTAGTAGTAGTAGTAGTAGTAGTAGTAATAGTAGTACGTAGTAGTAATGGTAGAAGAAGAAGAATGGAAAAGAGAAAAATCACACACACACACACACACACACACACACACACACACACACACACACACACACACACACACACACACACACACACACACACACAAGATCGGTCTATGAGCTCTGAGCTCGCTCCGTAATGGGGAAGACTGGCTTGACCAGTGTAGTAGTGGTTAGCACCCTCGACTCACAATCAAGAGGGTCCGGGTTCGAGTCCCGGAAAGCGGCGAGGTAAATGGGCAAGCCTCTTAATGTGTAGCCCTGTTCATCTAGCAGTAAATAGATACGGGATGTAACTCGAGGGGTTGTGGCCTCGCTGTCCAGGTGTGTAGAGTGTATTGTGGTCTCAGTCCTACCCGAAGATCGGTCTATGAGCTCTCTGCTCGATCCGTAATGGGAAGACTGGCTGGGTGACCAGCAGGCGACCAGCAGATGACCGTGGTGAATTACACACACACACACACACACACACACACACACACACACACACACACACACAGAGAGAGAGAGAGAGAGAGCCCAGCATAGTATCTTTGAAGTCTCAGCGCAACATAAACAGAAACTCCTCTGAGAAATGTCTTCGCCAGGTCGCCTTCAAGAAGAAAGACAATTGCATATTCTTTACAGACAAGACTGCCGGTCTTGTTCAGGTCTCTCTCTCTCTCTCTCTCTCTCTCTCTCTCTCTCTCTCTCTCTCTCTCTCTCTCTCTCTCTCTCTCTCTCTCTCTCTCTCTCTCTCTCTCTCTCTCTCTCTCTCTCTCTCTCGTTCACATGCAACCATACGTTGAATATCTTAATGACGATTGGCAAAATTATATGTATTTCTTTAGAAAATATATTCAATATAAGAGAAGATGGAGGTTTACATGACTTTTCTTTACTTTTGGGAAATGAAGAGGAATAAAACGAAATTTTGGATACAAATTTACCTTTGTTTTTTTTAAAGTGAGTTTTTAGTAGACGTTTTTTTTATATACCTCTCCTTTGATTTTTCATTTTCTGTTGAGAAGAGAGAAAAAGACAATTATGGAGATATCTTTCGTTTGCATTTCTAATATCAGGGTGAAAAGGATTAATACAGTTTTGGATACGACTTTCATTTGATATTCCACTTTTTCTATCATTAGAGTTAAAGAAATAAGACGATTTTGGATACGTATAGTTTCTTTGTATTTATTTTCCCGTTTATTTAGTGGAAGTCAGAAAATATCATGTATCTTATTATTCACGTCTTCCCGGGAACGTACGTGGGGCGATGCTTACCTTACCTGTGAATTGAAGGTCAACAAGACACAGGTAAACAGCGGAGTTTGGGCCTAATTAGTGGAAGCGTGTACTTGTTGGTGGGCTCGACGTGGAAAAAGAGCGCCACGTGAATCAAGTCACCAACAAACTCTCTCTCTCTCTCTCTCTCTCTCTCTCTCTCTCTCTCTCTCTCTCTCTCTCTCTCTCTCTCTCTCTCTCTCTCTCAATAAGATATGAAATAGACTAATATAAAAGATGTTGAGAGAGAGAGAGAGAGAGAGAGAGAGAGAGAGTTAAGAAATGTCAGCGTTCTGTTTTTCTGTTTGTATTTGCTGTTGGTGTCTTTGTGCTACTATTCCCCTACTCCCCCCGGTTTCCCTCCATCCCTCATATCCCTTCCCTCCCCTTCCCCTCTCCTCTCTTCCTTGCTTAACCTCCTCCTCCTCCTCCTCCTCCTCCTCCTCCTCTCTTTTCCCGAGTCTTAGCGCTCATTAACGGATCTACCTTGGCACTCGAATGAAAAGCTGAGAGAAAGGAAGGAGAAAACTAAAAGGATTAAAAGGTTAAAAGAAAAGAAAAGAAAAGGGGAGGGAACTTATTTGTGTTTTCTTTTCTTTTTCTTTTATTATTTTTTTCTTTTTCATTGTTATTCATCACTGTCTGCGTTTTTTTCTTTTTTTTTTCTTTTTGTTCTTGTATTTTTTTTTCTTGTTACTAGTACTTGCTGTTTACCTCCTCTTCTTCTTCTGTTTCTTTTTCTCCTCCTCCTCCTCCTCCTCCTCCTCCTCCTCTTCCATCCACTTCCGACGCTTTTGCTTCCTTTTTATGCTCGCTCTTTAATTTGTTCTTACTGTCGTTGTCGTCATTTTCGTCCTCTTCTTGGCCATGCTTTTGCTTTTGGTCTTCTTGTTCTCTTTGCTGTTGTTGTTCTTGTGTGTTCATGTTTTTTTGTTGTTGTTGCTGCTCCTGCTTGATGTTAATGAGCTCTCTATTCTGCTTCTGTTTCTTTTTTTTTCTATTTTCTTTATTCTCTTCTTTTCAGTTGCGCTGTCCTCGTTGCAATTGTCATCCTCATAGTCGCCCTCGTTCCCCTCACCCTTGTCATCCATCCAGTTTTCCCCTCACCCTCTAATTCATTACCTTTCGATATAAATCAATTACTCAGCAGTTTGTGGGGGCGACCCGGAAAGGAGGAGGAGGAGGAGGAGGAGGAAGGTGAGGAGAAGTACCACTTAGCGAGACACACTGATAACTCCCACACCTACATTTGATAAGGACTCCAGATTACCTTGTTTCCCTTTGAGTGACAGAAACATTTCCATCTTCGATCCAACAATAGTAAAGTTTCTTGTATTTCTTGTTTCTGGTTAAAATGTTTAATACTTGAGGACGAAGGAGAGTATGATAAACTTATAGGAAATAAGACAACTTGCAAGAAGCCATCAAGACTCTCTAATGGTAGTGATATAAAGAGTAGAGTTTGCTTGTCTATATATCGGTGTGTGTTTTGGTGGTTAGTGAAGAAAATAATTGTGTCGTGATTTCTTATCAAAAATGTCATCGTAGTATTTAACGCAAGAGGATTATTTTAGTACTCTGAATTGTTAGGCATTTTTAATGGTGAATATATTCCTAGTAGTCAATAGTCAACTTGATACTAGGGAGCGAAAGATGATATTTTAATGACATCATCAGTGTGTTATTCGGCAATTTTTTTTTTTTCCATTGAAGTCTGGAATAGTGAAGGAAATAGGATGATGTAGTGTCATACCAAATATTTGAAATCAGTGAAATATAAGACATATATCATGAACATAATGCTAAACACATTTTTTTTTTTGCAATTGATAAATGTGTGTTTCAAGATACGACACAAACAAATATTTTACCTTATACTGAACGAAATTGTTTAGAAATTGTGGAGGCAGATATCTTTGTTTATTATGTGAAATACCAATAAAGTGTTTGACTCTTTGCTGTATTTAGAACAGTTTGATTTTTCTTTTTTCTTTTTCTTAAATGTCTTGTGTATCATCACGACTATCTTTATCCAACTATAGCGAACGTTGTTGGATATGTTGATGTTTGTATAACTTAAGGAAATATATATTATGTAAATATATCGGTAAATAAACCAATACAATTATAATAATAGTGATAGTAAGAACAGCGACGTAATAACTACAACAAACGACTTAACTGCCACCACCACCACCAGGAACAATAATAATAACAACAACAACAACAACAACAACAACTAAACAAAAAAAAAGAAAAAAAAAACTAATCATATATGTAACCTTAAAAAAAAACTAGATTTATTGAGAACCTAAAAAAAAAAAAAAAAAAAAAAATAGTGTAAAATTCCCAGTGTAATAAATATCCCCTAACTTTGAACACGAAAACTCACGACAAATTCCGAAGCTTCTCGATTAGTGGGCGTCCTGAGGGATTTGCGCGTTTACGTAAGCACATGGAACAGATATTGCAGATTTTGTATTTATTCTGTAGCGTTGATCACTTGGAGCTACATTTACCGATTTGACGTGGAGCTTGCGGTGACGGGAAACTGATGGCATGGAAATTGACAGCACACATTAAACATTGGTCTGTTTTTTTTTTTTTTTTTTTCTTCTCTCTCTCTCTCTCTCTCTCT
>NC_059266.1:2655538-2665538 GCF_017591435.1 Portunus trituberculatus | reverse complement strand
TTCTTCTACTACTTTTTTTTTCTTTTCTTCGTTTTCATCTTTTCTTTTCCTTTTTTTTCTTTTTATTATTCTTCATTTTCTTCTATTTTTTTTTTCATTTTCATTATCACGTACTTATTTTCCTGTTTCTCCTCTTCTCTTGTTTTTCATTTTTCTTCTTGTTTTTCTTGATTTTTTTCTTCTTCTTCTTCTTTTCTTATTTTCATATTATTTTACATCACTTACTCTTCTTCTTCTTCTTTTTTCCTCTTTTTCTTCATCTTCTTTTTATTCTTCATGTTCTTCTTCATTTTTTTCTTCTTTTCTTTTCTTTTCTTCTTCTTCTTCTTCTTCTTCTTCTTCTTCTTCTTCTTCTTCTTCTTCTTCTTCTTCTTCTTCTTCTTCTTCTTCTTCTTCTTCTTCTTCTTCTTCTTCTTCTTCTTCTTCTTCTTCTTCTTCTTCTCCTTCTTCTCTCTCCTCCTCCTCCTCCTCCTCCTCCTCCTCCTCCTCCTCCTCCTCCTTCTTCTTCCTCTTCGACTCCAACTCCTCCTCCTCCTTCTCCTCCTCTTCAGTGTTAGCTTCAAAGACTACATCCCGCCCTCTTCCTGTGGCCGCGTCAGGTGTTATTGCTGCCGCCTTGGTATTGGGTAGGAATGGAGGAAGGCGGCGGGCTGGTGGAAGGGCGCTGCAGGATACACTGAAAGAGAGGGAGGGGCGGAGGAAAAGAGGGAAAGAGGGCGTGACTGAAAGAAAGAAAAAGGATAGGGAAGGAAAAGTGAGACATTTGTTGTAGTGTGGATGTCTGTGATAGTGATTTATTCTCTCTCTCTCTCTCTCTCTCTCTCTCTCTCTCTCTCTCTCTCTCTCTCTCTACGTTGCAAGTTTTATGAAGTTTTTCTTTTGGGTTTGGGCGAAGTTTTCAATCTGTGTGGTCCAGAAGTATGATGCAAACTTTTCTTGGTTTATTGGTTTGATATGATTTCTGTGTGAATTTGATACGATATGTAATTTTATTTTGATTTGGGTTTTTATTCATTTATCTATTCATCTATCCCGCTGGTTGTTGAGTCTAATGAAGCAGCCACACCTGCAAAGAACACCTTCCCTCACCTGTCATTAGCTAATTGGATGCACAGATTCGATGTCTCATTGTTAAATTGTTTTACTGATTTGAATCGCTTACATAATTAGGTGTTGTACTGGTGATGGCATTGATGATGATGATAATGATGATGATAATGATGATGATAATATTGTCTCATAATTTCAAGAGCATTAACAAGCAGTTTATATTAATGTATTCTAATATTGATAGTACCTGTAATGATACTACTAATGCTGTAACACCACCACCACCTTCACCACTATCACTAGTACTACCACTACTACTGCTGTTGCTACTGAAGATGATGACCATAAAGATAATAATAATAATAACATCAACAACGACAACCAATGAATATGCATCAACTATCTCACATCAAAGCAGCACACTTGGACAGAACCAAAGCCTCATAATCCTCTCATTCTCCCACCTGCCAATATAAGAACTATTCACTAAACGTATTTTTTTTCCACCTTTAAATCCAAATCTAAGCTGAATTTTTGCTTCCTCATAACACGGGCAAGTCGGCAGATGCACAAACTTGGGCTGGGAGTTGGTGGCAAAAGTTCTCTTGAGTGTCGGGGAGGGAATGGCTGGGATTCTGTGACGAGTTGGTGAATGATTCTTGCGGTCAGATCTCCTCTTTCCCCGCTGCTTAACCCTTTCAATACCATGACGCGTTTTCATATTTTTTTTCTGTGATTATGTACCGCTTCAGAAACTTATGTGGGGAGTAAAATAGTGAATACTCTGGCCATTAATCTTCTGACCTCCATAGATCTTTCCTAATGCAAATAAAATCGTCTAATCACAAAAAACTCGAGGTACACATGCGTTCCAATACTGAAGGAATTAATAGGGATGATAACTTTGATATATCTGGGAATTTATACTTTCTTAGTGCATTTTTTTTTCTTATTTGATATTGATTGGCTTTCGCTTTCTGTTTAATTGTATTATTAGTGTTATTCTTGTTAACGAGATGTATGTGTCGTGAAGAACTTATGAATTTTCAATACTTTATTTTTTTTGTATATAAATAATTGTTGCTGTCTTTCTGTTTAGGTGTTACTTTTACTTTTTTTTTTCGTTTTATGTGAGTAAATTTGAATATATATGTATAAGAAGGAAGGTTGACAAGTTACGTGTGTCTATGTGCGTGTATGTGTGTGTGTAATTCACTTTGGTCACCTGCTGGTCACCCAGCCAGTCTTCCCCATTACGGAGCGAACTCAGAGCTCATAGACCGATCTTCGGGTAGGACTGAGACCACAACACACTCCACACACCGGGAACGCGAAGCCACAACCCCTCGAGTTACATCCCGTACCTATTTACTGCTAGGTGAACAGGGGCCACACATTAAGAGGCTTGTCCATTTGCCTCGCCGCGCCGGGACTCGAACCCGGCCCTCTCGATTGTGAGTCGAGCGTGCTAACCACTACACTACGCGGTGTGTGTGTGTGTGTGTGTGTGTGTGTGCGCTTTCGATAGTTGGCATGTGAAAAGAAGGAGGTAGGAAGGAATAACATGTTTTCCTAGTACTCATTCCCCAGGTAATCCCGATCTGTTTTTCCGTCTGACTTTCTTCGTGAGTGCATCAACGTTCATCATGCCTCGTTAGGGGAAAGAGAAAAACACATGGAATATACGAAAAATAGAGAGGAAAGTTAAAAAAGATGTACAAAAACACGAATTCTACTAATACTAATGGAAAAAAAATGGAAAAAAGGCAAATAGACCGGAACAAAACTAATGCATGTACCTTTGTTGTTGTTTTGTCTTAAGAAGCATCACAGTTATTTGCATATACGAAGGGAAAACTGGAAAATAATAGAACATAAAACAAAACAATGAAAAAAAGTGAATGCATGTATCGTGTATGTTTTTTCATTGATTTATTTATCCATTTGATTATTTTCATTGATTTTTTGTTTTCTGAATAACACTTTTTTTTTTTTTTTTTTTTTTTTTTTTTTTTCTCCTTCGGTTCATCTTCAGTACCACGACGATGCTGACGACAATAGTGGCGGTGACAATATACACTTCACAGTACCGCATGCCTTTACACACACACACACACACACACACACACACACACACACACACACACACACACACACACACACACACACACACTAAAACTGAAGGGACGATGGTGAAAAAGACTGAAAAAGACCATTAAGTTCTCGCTCTCCCTGCCCCCACTACTGCTCGCTTGGAAGTAACAGTGATGGTGTGTGTGTGTGTGTGTGTGTGTGTGTAATAGTAGTGTAGTGTCAAGGCTTTAATGGGTTTGCGGGTGAACGTGACATCGCTGCCTCCTCGTCCTCGTTCCTATCGTCGTTGTTGTTATTGTTGTTTTTGTTGTTATTGTTGTTTTTGTTTTTGTTGTTGTTTTGTGTTGTTTTTTCTTTTTCTTTTTTCTCTACTTCTTCTTGTTCTTCTTGCTCATGTTCTTCTTGTTCTTGTTTTTGTTCTTCTTCTTCTTCTTCTTCTTCTTCTTCTTCTTCTTCTTCTTCTTCTTCTTCTTTCTCCACTTCCTCCTCTGCCTCCTCCTCTTCCTCTTCCTCCTCCTCATTGCACGCCCTCGTTTCCGTATTCTACTTTTTACACGTCTTTCATCTTCCTTTTCTTTTGTTCGTAATGCCTTTATTCTTTCCTCCTCCTCCTCCTCCTCCTCCTCCTCCTCCTCCTCCTCCTCCTCCTCCTCCTCCTCCTCCTCCTCCTCCTCCTCCTCCTCCTCCTCCTCCTCCTCCTGTCTCTTCCTTTCTTTTAACACCTTCTTGCCCCACTATAATATTTTCTCTCCTTCCTCCCTTTTCTTTTCGACCCAAGTTTTTCTTTCTATGACTAATTTCCCCTGTCTTTCTCACGCAGTTTTTCCTCCTCCCCCCCCTCTCTCTCTCTCTCTCTCTCTCTCTCTCTCTCTCTCTCTCTCTCTCTCTCTCTCTCTCTCTCTCTCTCTCTCTCTCTCTCTCTCTCTCTTCATTCTATCCACTCTCTTATCTTTTTCCTTTCCATTTTCTTTCTCTGCCAGTGTCAAGTTTCTCCTGCAGTCTCAAGCACTTCGGATTTTGAAATGCATTACCAAAAAATAGCCTAGAGAGAGAGAGAGAGAGAGAGAGAGAGAGAGAGAGAGAGAGAGAGAGAGAGAGAGAGAGAGAGTACGCCGTTCAAGAGCCCCTTAACTCTCCACCAGGCTAACAATTGCCAGCATCTGTGTCGGTGTAAATGTTTTCTCTGCTTCTCTCTCTCGTTTTTCTTTCCTATAGGTTTGTAACTCCTCGCCCTCACCACCACCTTCACCACCTGTGTTTGCCTCGGCGCGGGGCAGGTAAAGGCAAAGGTTTAGTCCCCAGTCAAAGTGATGCTGAAGACCTATATTAAGAACAGATTATTTTCCCACTCTCGTTGTTTTTGTGTAGCGATCCCTGAGTTAGATTCTTGTCCTTGCCTATGGTGTTGGTATTTCCGAACACAGGAACAGGAAGAAGGTATAGCAAGTTGTGTGTGGTGTTCAGGTATTAACAGGTTAGTTTGTTTTAAAAGTATGTCTATTTTGTTTTGCTTCTTTTTATTACGTATTTGTATATTTCTTTACTTTTTTATTCACTGTAAAAGGAATGTTGTCAAAGAGCAACAATAAAGTTAGAGTGTCTGTGTTAAAGATACTTATTTTTTGTGTGTTTATTTTTGCTACGTGTGTGTGTATTTATTTACTTTTTTTTTTAAATATAACCAGAAATTGAATTGTAAGTGTCCTCAAACCTTCCTGCCTGTTTCCATCTTCATTTCTCTCCATAAATTTATGTTCTTTCAATATCCTTTCTTGTAATAATATAACAATACAAGAGATCTTGCAAGAAATCATGTTCTGGTTAAAACGTGTCTACCTGTTTTCAATTATCATCGCTATTTGTAAATTTACCTAATCTTTTAATTCTTTCTAGTGAGGATGAAATAATGCAAGAGAAATTGCATGTAGCATTTAAGTCCACTAACTAAGTTTTTTTTTTTTTTTTTTTTTTTTTTTTTTTTTTGTAGGTGTGAAGTTACCAGCCAGTTTAATCTCTTTACTGGAATTTTTTCCCCACAATAATCTACATATTTGTTAAAACATTTTCGTACTAATCTCTTAAGTACATGAGTATTTTAACGTCTTTTCATTTTTTCATGCATGTTCTTGCAACTTTTTTTCTCTTTTTTTTTTGTATATCAATGGTCTTAATGTTAAACTATGATCATATTATTAAGAGTATTAATATTAGCTAGCGGTGGTATTTGATGAGATGGTATTTTGTTGTACTGAATTGCAGTGGAAAGACGAAAGCTTGTCATGGAGCGTACATTCTTTCTCCTGCAACATTACCATCGATGCTTGAGGCGATGATGTTAATTAGCTAACAAGTGTGGCGAAATTAATGTGTGTGTCTGAGCTGCTAGGATATTTCAATTATTCCTAGTGTTCCTATTTTTATTGGAAATGTCAACACCACTCTCACCTTCATTTATACTGCCACTACCAGTACCACCGCCATCAACAACAATTACCATCTCTTGCTTCTTTCCAGTTGGTAGTATTTTATTCAGCAGTGCAAGTGGGAAACACATTTTTACACATGTCATTGCGTTATGTTGTCTGCTGTTGATGGAAAAGGCTACTTCCATTTTTTTTTTTTCAGCTTTGATGATGAAACGAAAAGAAAAAAAAATAAATAAAAGCGTGCAGGTGGATATGAAAACCTGTTTCTTTTTCATTTCACATAATTTGCTTTACATTGTCGTACACACACACACACACACACACACACACACACACACACACACACACACACACACACACACACACACACACACACACACACACACACACACACACGTCTAGTGAATCACGTGGGCACCCATACACCCGTAAAACACCTCATCATTCCCACATACGCGCAGAGTAATGGCTCCCGTCTGTCCACATTTTCCACTAAAGGTAACAAATAGCGCACCGCTGTCACCTATGCAGTCCGTCCCTCACACACACAAAAGTACGTACAGAAACGCATACAGTAAACAAACGTACCTCACTATAGAACCAAATTCTGAACCATTTCTCCACCCTTTGAGCACTTGCAAAAGACCCAAATTAAGTTACACTGTTTTTAAGGATAGTAATACAGTTCTAGTGACAAATAAACAAGACTCTTACATTGATAACACGATAAACACTATTGAAAAGCCTTTGAATATAATAGTGAGAGCGTAAACCACTTCAGAATACCTGTCTTAGCATCACGAAACTTAGCCAACACCTTTCTTGGGACTCCATAACGCCATACACCGGTCTCTGGCAATTTTCTACCGCATGATGCTCTCTGATGAAAGAAATAGGAGGTTAATGCGTCTCAGAGTCATTTAGCGGTGAGTAGGGCACTGGCCAAGAGGAATCCAGGAGGTGGCTTTGTGTTGTGTAAATTAACTCATTGGTTCTGAGTCATTTGCCAGGGAGATGAACAGCTTGGGTTGTGTATTCTAACGGCCTGTGTGTTAAAGCTGAAATGTCCCCCGTTTCTCTCTCTCTCTCTCTCTCTCTCTCTCTCTCTCTCTCTCTCTCTCTCTCTCTCTCTCTCTCTCTCTCTCTCTCTCTCTCTCTCTCTCTCTCTCTCTCTCTCTCTGCCCTTCCATACCTTTATTTGATCATTCCCTCTCTGTCAGTCCTACAATTCCATATTTATATCTGTATCCATTTACTTATTCTTCGCCTCATCGATGTAGCGAATGACAAGACATCCCCTCTCTTCTCATCCCCCCTGCTCTACCACCCCTTCAGTCATCCCCGTTATAGCGCCCCACGTCCCCGATATAGCTATAAGCACGTCGTGTTGTTACGGCGGAAGCGGAGGGCGGAGCACGCTGAGGATTCGAGAAAGGGGGGAATGGAACGGAGCGCGGAGGTAGACGATGTGGCTTGTTGGTTGGTGGGTTGGCGTTTCCAGGCGAGGAGAGGTGGACGACACGCCTGCTGGTAAGGGAGGAGGAGGGACAAGGAAGACCGCCAGTGGTAGTGACAATACGCGAATGATGCTTTGTTGGAGATGAAAAGGGATGGAGATGCTGCTGCTGCCTGGGAGGGAATGGCTGGTTGCTGGGAGTGCCTGGTGGAGTGGTAGGGGCCGCGTGTGTCTGGGTATTGGTGTCCCGGTGGTCGTTGCGGTGCCGCGCGTGGCAGCGGGGTGGTGGCACACAGGGTGGTGACCACACAACTACTTGCTGTAGGTGACGCTGTGTTGTGTGTGGTGCCATGGTGACGGGGGTGATGATCATGTATATGAGCAAATGGTTTAGTCCTGGTGGTGTACTTTTGAAAGTAGACATTGTTTACTGAAAGGTAGGAATTTTTTGCTTGTTTTTAATGATTGTATAGTAGAACATTAAGTGTTGTTCTACGTTTCACCGAAAAATACATTCTTTGATTCTCTCTCTCTCTCTCTCTCTCTCTCTCTCTCTCTCTCTCTCTCTCTCTCTCTCTCTCTCTCTCTCTCTCTCTCTCTCTCTCTCTCTCTCAAGTCCACCGTCAGTAAAAGAAAATGAAACAGTAGAGCGCAGGAAGTAACATGCGGTCACGTCGGCAGCAGCAATAGGAACTACAGTAGGATTTGGACTTTGGCACACCTCGACCGCCCGCGCGCCCTCCCGTCTACGCCTCTCCACTCCGTACTTTAGAAGCGGCTGCCGGGAGAGGGAGACTCAGTGGTGGTGGAGGGGAGAGTGCTTAAGCTCGGCACGTGCAGCGGAGGCTTACAAATCATGCACGACGTCCCCAAAATAGAAGCTTGCCGGACCCTGTGTTGGTGTCGGAGTGGAAAGGGAGACCGCACGGGCTGATAGGAGCCACAAGAGATGGGCTGACAGGCGAAAGAGATGAGATGACGTGAGGAAAAGGAAGGAAGGGAACGATTGAGATGAGTCTGGGTAAGGAAAGGCATGGAAAGGAGCAAATACAAACGAACAGAAGGAAGACGGACGAGGTAAAGAGATAGAGGGAAAGAAAGCCGAAAGGGAAGTGGAGAGATGAGGATGGCAGGGGAAACATACGAGATGGCGTGATGAAAAGGGAGGAAGGAGACAATTGAGATGAGTCTTGAGTGCGTGAATGGAGTCAAAGAGATGAAAAGGAGTGAAGGTGAACGAACAGTAGGAGAATGGAGGAGGAAGAGATAAAAAGATAGAGAGGAAGGAAGATGTAAAGACACAAGCTCTAGGCGGGCGAGTGGAATCAAAGTGAAATGAACAGAATAGGCAGAAGTTAGGGAACAGGGAAGAAGTATGCGGATCCTCAGGCGAGTGAATGCGACGAGAGATAGACGAAGAGACAAGAGAGAACCAAAGAACGATAGCAAGAGAAATGTAGCGAAATGGAAGAAGGAACGCGAAGGTAAAGTGATGAAGGAGGGAAGACAAGGGAAGGAAAGGAACAGTTAGGTAGGTTAAACCAGCTAATGAAGAAAACAGAATGGAATGAAGTGGAACGGGATAGAAGAAGTAGTTGGAACATACGTTACTGAAATGGATGGATGAAATAGAATAGACGAAGGGAAGGAAGATAGAGAGACGGTATAGATAGCATAGTGGGAGGACATAAGGAGAAATGGGAGGAAGGAGTGTGCGGGAAGGTAATAGACGATGGACAGAATGGATGGGAAGGAGGGAAACACAAGGCATTGAAATTGATGAGAAGGAAGACGGAACGAGAGAAGGCGAATCAGCTGAAGACAGACAGACGAATTGAAAAGGGGAAAGAAAGACGCGGGTAAGGAGAAGAAATGAAGATGAAATAGAAGCAGTAAAGACAGAGAGAGAGAGAGAGAGAGAGAGAGAGAGAGAGAGAGAGAGAGAGAGACAGTAGTGGACATGAATTGAATACGGGGGAATATAGGGCAAGGGTGGATGAAATTGGAGTAGGTAACGGAGGAGGAGGAGGAGGAGGAGATGAAGGGAGGTTTGCTTCACCTGTCAACGAAGGTGAGGCGGCCTATAATAAATATTGGGGCGCCACGAGCAGCCGGAACTGTCAGAGGGAGGAGAGGAAAGCTCCCCTCTTCAAACTCCCCCAACTCTCTTCTTCCTCCTTACGACCCTTCACTGGAACCTGCCTCCCACAGCACTCCACACTCACAGGCACACACGCACGCTCGACTCACAATCGAGAGGGTCCGGGTTCGAGTCCCGGGACGCGGCGAGGCAAATGGGCAAGACTCTTAATGTGTGGCCCCTTTTCACCTAGCAGTAAATAGGTTCGGGATGTAACTCGAGGGGTTGTAGCCTCGCTTTCCCGGTGTGTGTTGTGTGATGGGGTCTCAGTCCTATCCGAAGATCGGTCTATGAGGTCTGAGCTCGATCCGTAATGGGGAAGACTGGCTGGGTGACCAGCAGACGACCGAGGTGAATCACACACACACACACACACACACACACACACACACACACACACACACACACACACACACACACACACACACACACACAGGCGGCGTAGCAAGGCAGCGAACCAGCAGCAAGCCGGCCGAAATTTGGGAGGACATAAATATTAGCCAAAATGTAATTAAACATATTACGTCCTGACACTCTAATGAGACCATGTGTCTCTGGGAGAACATTAGCTAGTACCGTGCTGATGGCTGGGCCTAGAACGGCGGTTGGGTGGCTGGGGCTGGGTCTAGGGGGTGTTGAGAGCGCTGAAGGGCGAAAGGGGCGCTGGGGACCTAAAGGGACTGAAGAGAAAGACAGTATAAGTTGGGACGGGAACTTTAAAAGGTGGAGTTGGAGCTGTCAGTGATACCAGGAGCATGTTGAAGGTAATGGGGGCAGGGTGGGGGTACATGCAAGTGCTGTGGGAGGTTGGATGGTCACGGTGACGGGGGTGGT
>NC_059266.1:2648038-2653038 GCF_017591435.1 Portunus trituberculatus | reverse complement strand
GGAGAAGGAAACGCAGGAGACGCGGAGCAGGCTGATCGTCGAGGGAGGATGGGCCGGGGAGAAGCAGGCGCAGCAGCAGCAACAGCAACATCAGCGTCGCTCCTACAGATGAGGGCAATAAAGCTAAGTGCTGAGGAGCGGCGGTGATAATGACGCAGCTGTGTCGGCGGGATGGCGTGCCTGATTGTAATGTAATGCGACTCGCGCTGGAGAGAGGGAGAGAGGAGGAACGGGGGCAGGTGTAGGTACGGAGGCAGGGTCTAGGTTGGCATTGGGGAGTGGGGCGGTGTTGGGTTGGCGGCGACAATGAGAAGGGCTGAGAATGGCAAGAGGGATAGGGGGAGTGTGGGTGTAGTAAGGGAAGGTGAATATGAGAGCTCAGGTGTTAGGTAGTATATGCAGGGACCCGAGGTGGAAAAGGAGGGTGTGTGTGTGGAAGTGTACATAGTAAGTGTGAAGATGTATGGGAGAACTGTGGATGTGGATATTATGAAAATTATGCAGATTTTAGTTGTATAGGTGAGTGAAATGGTGTAAATTGTAATGGTAGCGATGAATGACTGAGGTGTGCATAGTAAGGACCACTAGGATAAGTGAAGCTCTGGATTGTAAAGGGGATGGAAGTGTGGAGGGTGTGGATGGTAAGGGAAGGATGTCATTGTAAGAAGTGAAACAAAACTAGTAGAAAAAAAAGTGAGGAAAATGAAGGAATTGGTATTTGGTGAAGAATAGAATAACTGATAGACTTTTTATGAGTTAATATATTGATTCCTTGATAGGGAGTGGGAGTTAATGTATGTGTGTGTGTGGGTGGGTGTGTGTGTGTGAGTGTGTGTCATGAGTGAGGAGTGGGGAGTCGAGTTTGAAGGAAAATAATAATTAAGGAATATAGAATGCAGTAGAAAGAGATGAGTGGAAATAAAGAAATTAAAAAACATGAATCAAGACCTGCATGTTTAATAATGAGTGGAATGACTGTTTCCTTTATAGAATGTCTGTTTTAATTTGTCATTGTGTCTTATTGTTTTGTATCATTTACATTTTACTTTTGAATCAATGATGGCTTATAAGGACTTTAATTGCTGTCCTGCAAGGAAAAAAATAAGGAAAAATAACATGTTGTCCTTTTGATCTGCTTAAAAGGTTTTTAAACCCTTCGTCAAAGGGAATATGGAATGGAATCGTATCATTGTTTCGGTGAACTTCGATTAAATTTTCTAGGTGGAATGCTCGTAAGTTATAGAATTATAGTTATGATATTAAAATGTGTTGTGTGTTTATTTGTTCATTTCCGATTAACAAAGGGAATTTTAAATGCTCACTCACGTTTTATAAAGGAATAGTTATTGTGATGTGACAGAGACGAGGAACAGTAAGGTAAGGGAGAGGAGGAGGAGGAGAACAAAGGGAGAACAAAAGAAACTAGAAAAAATAGACAAAAAGAGGACTAGGCTAAGAGGAGGAAAGGGTGCGAACGGGAGCAAGAAGAAAAGAGTAGCAGAGGAGTGTGGCAGAAACAGAGGAGATAGACGACAACAGTTACATTTAGGACGAGGAGTGAGTAGCGGAGTAGCACCATCAGTAGGAGGAGGAGGGAGAGGCGTTCATCCCTGGTGGAGAAGATGCGATGGTTGACGGCGAGCTGATGACACCAACAGAGGTAATCCTGATTAATGCTTTCTCTCTGTTGCTGTAGCTGGTGGTGTCTTAGCGGCGCCGCCATCAATCACCGGGAGGCTGCCGATGAGAGAGGCTTGGAGCTCCGGCCTGAGAGTTTGCGAGGGACGAGAGAAAGCGAGAGAGGAGAGAGAAAGCGTCATCCTCGCATCAGTGGCTTCCCGCTACTTCATGCTGTTTGCTATCCTGTTTACTCCGTTTACGTGGGGTTCAACGGAGTCTTCTTGCTTTGCTACAGCGGATGCGTCTTCGTGTTTGTTGTGTGATATGAATTCGCGCGTTACTCAGGGTTGATGCGTGTTGTGCTTCATGTTTGTTTATTGAGCTGCGATATTGTGTTTGCCCCGCGTGATCCGCCTATCTATCCATCTTTATTTGTTTGTTTTATTAGCACCTCGTCCAAAGGGTCCGTCACTCATGCCCTGTGTGTTGTTTTGTCGGCGTGTGTTGAGCGAGGTGCTATTGCTTCGTTTACTTGTTTTTTTCCACTCGTGCTGAACCAACGAATCGGCTTTGTTTGCTTGGGTTGGGTTGGTTGGTGTGCAGGACGGAGCCATCTCGCCTTTAAATCAGGTGAAAGCGTCTATTGATTGGTTCCACAGCGGGTCACAGAGTTAGACGTGATTCCCTGCCTTATAAACTAGTCACGTTAATTGCAGATACATTGCAGTACGCTCGTTTCCCTTCGATTTAGGCACGGTGTCTGCTTCAATAAGAGAGAGAGAACGTGTGTTGTTTTTCCTTCCCGTGTTTACTTGATGCTTGCAAATCTTATAAAACGATCATACACTTAGATTTACTTTGGGCCTTTGTTTTGTTATTTTTTTTGTAGTTTAAGAGGTGAAATGTTTGTCTTTTGTAAATTATGATAGCGCTGCAGAATAAATTGTAATCGCCATCGGAACAAATTGAAGCTTTCCAAATAATGTGTTTTGAAAATATTTGCGTAATTGGATTGACTAAACATCTGTGACAATTATTGGCTTTGCTCCCCCTAGGTAATGGCGGCGATTATATTGATTTATTATTTATTGTTATGATTTTCGTTTGCGTTATTCTTGTTGTTATTATTAATACTCTATTTAGTAGTAGTAGTAGTAGTAGTAGTAGTAGTAGTAGTAGTAGTAGTAGTAGTAGTAGTTGTTGTTGTTGTTGTTGTTGTTCTTGTTATTATTATTATTATTATTATTATTATTATTATTATTATTATTATTATTATTATTATTATTATTATTATTATTATTATTATTATTATTATTATTATTATTATCATTGTTGCTAGTAGTAGTAGTAGTAGTAGTAGTAGTAGTAGTAGTAGTAGTAGTAGTAGTAGTAGTAGTAGTATATTACTAATATCATTCATAATGTCAAACATAAAACTTGAATTATTTTGAAAAAAAAAAGATGTAAACGTCAAGAATTCTGGAGTTTGTGGTGACAACTTGGGACTTTCCTACTTTTTTTTACTTGTAGATCCGGATTAGCAAGGATTCTCTCTCTCTCTCTCTCTCTCTCTCTCTCTCTCTCTCTCTCTCTCTCTCTCTCTCTCTCTCTCTCTCTCTCTCTCTCTCTCTCTCTCTCTCTCTCTCGCCAGCATCATAATCGTCATCATCAATGCACGTGGCGACTGATATTTCTATTTGTTTTTTCTTATTTTTTTCTTTCTCCCTTTCGAGTCAGTAAAAGATTCAGTGACACAGTGAAACAATCCCAGAGTCGGTACGGCGAAGCACTCCGGAAATAGACTCTGCACACTGAAACATTCCAAAATTCGAGATAGCGAGCGAACAGTTCGAAGCAGCTCGAACCTGAATCACGACGATGCGACACCAAAGAAAATCAAAACAGTGAACCATTTCTGTCAAAGTTGGAACTTGTCTCGAGGCAGCACATGAAGCAATGCACTTCACTCACATCACTCTATTCCTCGCCTCCTCGCTATTATTGCCTCCTCTCCTCTTTATTTTCTCTCCCCTGCATTTCTGTCAAGGTCATCCATTGCAGTTGTGTCTGTGAGTTAGATTGTGTTTAAGTTATGTTTTATTGATTTTAGGCTAAGTTGTGTTTCGGCTGAGTCATATTTGGTTATATGAACTTATCTGGTCAAAATAAAAACCCAATGAGAGAGAGAGAGAGAGAGAGAGAGAGAGAGAGAGAGAGAGAGAGAGAGAACAAATAGCGGACACAGAAGAGAGAAAACAAAGAAAAATGACACTCGAGAAAAGAGAATAGAAAAGAAAGGAGACTGCGTAGAGACTAAAGAACAAACACAGAAACTGAGACGAAGCCAGGGGTGAGGTAGAAGCAGAAACAGAGATCACCCCATCCCCACCTCACCCTACCACTCATCCTAACTCCCCCAACACCCGCCCCCGTTCCCCTTCCACCCACCAGCCCCCCCACACACGCCTAGCTGCACTCGTGGAGGATGACGTTGGCGGAGTCACGGCGGCGTAATGGAAGGTGTTACAGTCGCTTCTGGAAATATGGTCGCAGCGGGACAGCCAAGTTTATCCTCCAGGCTCGGCGGCGCAAAAATTTCTGCCTCCTGCCGTGGATGTCAGCCTTTGTTTATCCCTGGAGACGCGGAACATTTAGAGCCATTTGCCACCAGACAGTCCCACGGATATAATTTCCAGGGAGTTTTACGCTGGAGATGGTTCATGATTTTTTTTTTCTGGGAATTTTGAGAAGGAAGAAAAAATAAGAGGGGGAAAAATGTAATGGTGGATGGTTTTGTGTGTGTGTGTGTGTGTGTGTGTGTGTGTGTGTATAGGTAGAAAGATAAGTCAGAAAACGTACACTCCACACATTGATACATACACTAGATTACTCTTTCGTTCACTCAGTCGCTTTTGTCACTCACCCACTCACATTTCTTACCTAGCAACACTCAGCTAAGGAAAGGTTACCAGCAAAAAAAAAAAAATGGATAATAGTGTTCGCCTCACATTTTTCTCCTTTAATAGTAATCGTACATGGAATAGTCTTGCATTTTTTTATGTCGTAATAATCGTACATAAAACCAATTATTCTGACCGCTGCGACACTTCAGTAAATCAATCCTGTACATGATCGGTGTGTAGCGATATTTTCCTAACTATATTTTCACTTTTTGTTCCACTTTTATATATATTTTTTACTGTATTTCCTATTTTTTTTCTTGTTTTATCTCAGGTTGTTGTATATACTAGTGTAGAATGTATTGTCATGTGTCTGTTTGTCTTATATGCGTTCCATCCGTTTGTTCTTGTGCACGTCTTTTTTTTTTTTTTTTTATATATGTGTGTTACATGCATAACCTAAATGTCTTTCTATCTACT
>NC_059266.1:2635538-2643038 GCF_017591435.1 Portunus trituberculatus | reverse complement strand
GATTTTTTTATTTTTCTCGTATTCTTTTTTTTTAGTCTGTCTTGATTTTCTTCAATTTGTTTATCTTTTCTTTTTTTTAGTCTGTTTTGTTTACAGTGGCACTTGTTTGTTTACGAGCATTTTCCTTATGTTCGTTATCATTTCTTTTTTTTTTTTTTTTCTATTATTTCCTTGCTTAATTTTATTCCCGCCTTTAATATATATGCGTGTTTTTTATATACATATTTTTAAATCCTCTTGTTCTGTGTTGCCGCTTCCATGTATAGTGAAGAAGATTACATGGGTACCTTTATTTTATTTTTTATTTTTTATTTATATTTTAACGTTAAACACGCCCACACACACACACACACACACACACACACACACACACACACACACACACACACACACACACACACACACACACACACACACACACACACACACACACACACACACACACACACACACACACACACACACACACACACACACACACACACACACACACACTCACTCACTCACTCACTCACTCACTCACTCTCTCTCTCTCTCTCTCTCTCTCTCTCTCTCTCTCTCTCTCTCTCTCTCTCTCTCTCTCTCAACTTGGAACGACAAAATCTCTATCGACACCCCCTCCTTTAAACTTGATATTATTCACCACCTCTCCTATTTCTGGCAATCCCGGTTTGGTATTTCGTGATTCCTCTTGACTTTCTTACCTTCCTCTCCCTCGCCTGCGTTGTTCTTATCCACGTGGGCGTCTACGGTGCTTGTCTTGATTGTAAATGGTGAGGTTTTGCAGTATGTTTTCATATCTCCAAGGTATTGTTTGCTCATTGTTGGAAGTCCAGCAGGTGGTTCTGGTGGTGGTGGTGGTGGTGGTGATGGCGTGGGACGAGGAACATGACTGGTAGGGAAAAAAGGAGGTGGTTGAAGAAGTAGGTGATGTTGGTGATGAGGTTAAGTTTACAGGGAGTTGAGTTTTTATTCAAATGTTATGCAGTGTGTCGATCTTGTACATGAAAGACTGGGAAAGAGAGAGAGAGAGAGAGAGAGAGAGAGAGAGAGAGGAGGGGAGGTAGGACAGCCAGACAGAAAGACAACTACTTAGACTGAGAGGGATAGAGACAAAGCAAGTACAAATAACTTCAGGTCTTTGAAATGGAGTCAGTTAGATTAGAATGTTTCCTTTCATGTAAAGTGTAATGAACACACACACACACACACACACACACACACACACACACACACACACACACACACAGAGAGAGAGAGAGAGAGAGAGAGAGAGAGAGAGAGAGAGAGAGAGAGAGAGAGAGAGAGAGAGAGAGAGAGAGAGAGAGAGAGAGAGAGAGAGAGAGAGAGAGAGAAAGGGGAAGGGGGGGAGACGGGCAGTTTATCCCAGCTGATGGAGGAAATGCTCAGCTGAGTGCAAAATTGCTGTTTTTCTCTGCCTCAGCCACATCCTGACTTCCCGCGGGTGTGAGGGAAGGGAGGAGAGAAGGGAAGACGGAGGAAATAAGACGAGGACGTGAAGGAGGAAGACGAGAAGACTCAGGAGGGGAAAGAAACGGAAGAGTGTAAGAAGAGGGTGACAGGGACGGAGACGAAAGAGAAGGAAAAGAAGTTGGAAGAGGAGAAGGAGGAAAAGAAGGAGGAGGAAGAGGAGGAGGGAATATTGCGAGTCAGAACATCACTTTTCCTTTTTTTTTTCCTTTTTTTTTATTTATTCAGTGTTTCTTATGATTTTTTTTTCGCTTCATGTCCAAGTTTTTTTTTTATTTCTTTACCACACTTTTTTTTTCTATGTTAACACTTTATTATACTCTTACATGTCATTTCTCTTTTATTTTCTATTTCTCGTATTTGTAGGTATCTTTTTCCCCTTTTTGTCTTCCACCTTTTCTTTACCAACCTTTCTCTTTATATTCATTCACTTTAATCATATATTTTACTTTTTTTACCGTTTGATTATTTTTTTTCTTTTTGTTTTTTTCTGAACTTAGTTTTGATACATTTTCTTCCTTTCTATTTACTTCTTGTTTCGTCTTCTCGTCTTTTATCTACATTTTATTTTTTCTTCTCTTCTTTGGCCCTCTTTACACATTTTCCTCTTTCTCATTCTCTTCTTTTCATTTCTTTACCTATTCTCTTTTTCTTCTCTGATATCAACACTTACCATCGTTTTTTATTCTGCCTCAAACTATGTCTCCTACACTTCTTCCTCCTCTCCCTCCTCCCTCTTGTCCTCCGCCTCCATGTCCTCCTCCTTTTCTTTTTCCTTCCTTTTCTTTGCGCCCGACTCTCGAAGGGTGAAAACCGCGCTCCTGGGAACGAAATATGGCCTCCTTGGACGCTCGTGTGTGGTGTGTGACGCTCGTGATGTTCTGACCGCTTCTGGGATGGAGTAGATTTTATTCACTTGTATGGAACGTGTCTAGTTGTGTTGCTTGTGGGTGTAGTGGTGGTGGTGGTGGTGGTGGTGGTTTTTCATTTGTTTTTTTTTTTTCTGTTTTTTTTCTCTTGATTTCGTGTTTTTAATGTTCCTTGGTGTTTTTTTTTTTTTTTGTTTTTTTTTCTTGTTTTTGTCATCCTTATTGTCATCATTTATTTATTTATTTTTTTTTTTTTTTTACATTTGTTCATTTCTTTGTGTTCTTACTTTTCCCAACGTCACCGTCATCATCACCATCGTCATCATCATCATCATCATCATCATCATCATCATCATCATCCTATTCATCAGCTCAGACAACAGTACTCAACACAATGCAGGATAAAAGACCCTTGCTTCTTTAAATCCTTGTCACCCTAGTGTTGCCTCGCGGTGCCTTGCTGGTCATTTAATTGTCCTGCATCGTCACTTTATTCCATTGTGTTCATTTGTTCATCGGTATTCGTTCCCAGCCTTGAATTACGTTAATCTAAATGCCCACTTGTTTTTCACCCCACACATTACCGCGCCGCTCTTCCTGAACTAACACTCCCGCAACTGGCAGGTAGATGTGCCGTGTTGTCTCGTATGCAAACGTAATCCCCTTTGGGTGCAAACTACATCACGTCGGGGTCCCAGGTCGGTTCCTACCTTATCAGCTATGAATTGTCCTCCCAGGTACAAACCGTGAGCAGTCAGGTACGGCTTGTCTTTAATTACGCAGGACTGGTGACTGTCGCAGATACGAATTGGGCTTCTCCTTGCACTAGGGAAAATGGTTCACTTGTAGTCATTTCATCAGTAATAAATAGTATGTAATGAGGTTCTTGTTATTTATTTGATTGAAGTCAATTATTAGTTGATATAATCATTGCCACTAAAAAGTTTGTAAAAAAAGAACGCGAGAAAACAAAGGAAGCTGCAAGAAGTCATTGGATCCACACGTGGCAGTCCATGTATGAAATAAACCCACTACTTTCCACCTATCATCCTCAACCATAGATATGTCGGATATTTCAGTTTCATAATTATCCAGCACTGAAAACACATTTGAATCCATCCCCTTCATTTGCCACACTATTTGACGAACAATTACTTTATATATATATATATATATATATATATATATATATATATATATATATATATATATATATATATATATATATATATATATATATATATATATATATATATATATATATATATATATATATATATATATATTTTTTTTTTTTTTTTTTTTTTTTTTTGCTACTCCTTTCTTTTTTTTTTTTTATTTATGCAGATTACTGTTCCTAATAACCTTGCTCACTTCTCCCATGCTACTATCCCTATAGCGCTCAAAGACCTGTGTCAGGACCCTCCTTCAAGTTCCTATGTTTTAGTTCTTCATTGTTAATAGTAAAGAGACGAGTGTGACTTCATTACAACTAAACCGTTATAAGTTTACAGAAGCACTGACACACACACACACACCAAAAGTAAATAATAATAATAACTACCCAGTCTTGTTGGTGTGCATGTTTAAGCTGTGTTCTATTAATTTCTAATAATAATGTGATAATTTTGACACATCGAGAGTAGGCAGCTTTGAAGTGTACGAAAACATGGACAGTAAATAAGTTTGAATCACTCATTCATTCGCGTTGGTAGTGATGGTGTTCCTTCGTATCACACTCTAAGCTTGAAGTAAATATTTTGATTAAGTTTGAGAACCCATGGCAGTCAAAGGTTTAATATACAGTTTTTTTGTATTCTTTAAAATGAATTACCGTCAGAAATTCTTTATTTATGTACTGTTACTGAACTGTATTAAAATTTTTGAGAGGCTTGGAGAACGTGGACATGAAACCGTATTCCTGCATGTGTCAGCTTATCTCAACGCTGTAGTGGAAGATGTTCGAATATTGAAAGAAATCTTATTAGCTTATTTGTATTTTGTGTTCTATTCACTTTTATATGTATTCTATCATTTTATTCCATCTATTCTCATCATCACTCCTCTGTAACTTTACCTCCGTTAAACATTTACGCTGTACTGTACTGACGCCAAATAACATTAAATTTCTTAGACTGAAGTTTTCATAGGAACTATTTGAAATGCAACATGAATACGATCTTTTTCTTATCTCTATTGGTGTTATATTGTATTCTATTGTGTTGTGTGGACATCCATTGCTCTTTAACTTAGATGGGAAACTATTGGTAATTCATAACAGTTGGTGACCGGAATAGTCTCAATCATACGACCGTTAGTGTAAAGTCACTTTGAAGCTTTAGCCACACTGTCTATGGATAGGAATGACAGGGTGATATATTACGTTTATTTACTACAGGGTGTATAACATGCATATCTTGTAGTTTTATTGCGATTTAGCTTATGGTCTTTATAATATTTTTCAAAGTTAAATACGTTTTTTTTGGGGGGCTAAATAAGACAGACACATATATTACGTTTTCTTTCTACAAAAACTACCATCCGTATATCTACTTTTTTTTTTCAGCTTCCCTTATGTTCTTACGCTCATATTTTCTCCATTGCCTTGAGTCTAACACCAACACCCAACGAGTGATCAAGACACCAAACCACTAAAGAAGAACCTCCGGGACACACACTCCTTGGTCTTTCCTTTCTCTGCTGAAGGAGATCGAGGACAGCGCAAGGACTCGTTAGATCCTGGTGACGCTGTTCGAGGCCCTTTGTGTCCCTAATCATCAGCACACTAAGGAGGGAAGGAGAGGTGGGGGGAATGACTCCTTCCTTCTCGGGAACTTGAGCGGCGGCGTCTCGTTACTTGGCGGGAATGTATGCCCTTCCAGACCTTCCAGCCCCTCCAGTCCTTCCAGCCCTCCTTCCGCCCTGCTGAAGGATTTCCTGAAACTTGCGACTTTTGCTGATGGAGATGAAAGCAGAAGGAGGCGGTGGTGGTGGTGGTGGTGGTGGTGGTGGTGGTGGTGGGAGATGAAGGGAAGAGCAGCACAAGGAGGTGGAGGATAAGACGCAAGAGAAGAGAAGGAGGAGGAGGAGGAGAGAGTGGTGGAAGAGGAGCATAAGGAGAAGTAGGAGCATCAGAAGGGACAGAGATGGATGGATGAAGAGTTAGAGAAGGAGGAGGAGGAAGAAGATGAAAGGAAAAAGGAGGTGGTGGTGGTGGTAAAGGAGGGAGGAAAGGAGCATATGAATGGGAGAGGAGGATGAGGAAGAGGTGGAACTGGTGGAAGAGTAACTGAAGGAGATGTAGGAGCATACAAAAATGGGGATCAGGGAAGGGGAGGATTGAAAGATGGTGGTGGAAGAAGAGAAGGAGGAGTATAGGAAAGAGGAGAAGGAGCATAAGAAGAAAGAAGAGACTGAGGAAAGAGATAAAAAGAAAAGGAGGAGGAGAAAAGCAAAAGAAAGAGTAGAAAGAAGAGGAAGAGTGCTGGAGAAGAATGAGATGATAGTGATGGTGGGAGGAAAAGATAAACAAGAAGAGGAAAAGAAGAAAAAGAAAAAAAAATGAAATCCGATTGGAGAAAGAGAAGAAAACGGAGGATGCAGAGAATAAAAAGAAAAAGGAATAGGAAAATAAGGAAAAGGAAGAGGAGCAACAAGAGCAGGAGGAAGAGGAGGAGGAATATGTAAAGTAGGAGGGAAAGATGGAGGAATAACAATAAAAACTTCACTGTCTCTTTATGTTTCCTCTCTTCGTGGAGTCCATTTAAACTTCTCTTTTATTTATCTGCGGAGTTCTTACTTGCCTTATAATTATTCTTGCCAAAAGAGACAAGATATGGTAACAGCAATAGAAAACAGAGAGAGAGAGAGGAAAATAGATGTGAGGGGAAAAAAGAAGATAGGAATCAGGGAGAGTAGAAATGAGAGGGAGGGAGAGGGGAGGGCATGCTCACTGACGCTTAATTAGGTCGGCGGCTGTGGGGGAGAGGCAGGTAATGGAGAAATCGGCGAGTAGAGGAGAGAAAGAAGGGAGTGGGTGAGGGAGAGGGGCAAAGGAGATAGCGCAGAGGGAGATTAAGAGAGCAACAGATAGCCAATGTGTGTTAGGAAGCAATCTCTCTCTCTCTCTCTCTCTCTCTCTCTCTCTCTCTCTCTCTCTCTCTCTCTCTCTCTCTCTCGATGAAAAAAATATTAAAATATCCCTCTTTAGGCCTAATTACTGTTACTGTTAATCATTTAGGCCTCCAGCTAATTAATTTTTCTAATATTAAATTTAAAAGTTATACGACAGACATATCTTGAGAAGTTTGGTTTTTTTTTTTGTGTTTGTGGTGACTATAATGAGAGATTGACGGTGGTGATGTGTGGTAAGCGGGATGGTGATGAAAGGTGTGTAAAATAATGGATACAGAGATAATGATGTGTTGTGATGGTGATGGTTAAAATTTTGGGGTTAGGGAATAGTAAAGTGATGACAGTGATGGCGGTGGTGATGGTGACCGCTTCTAAGTGAGTGTAACTATTAGTGGTGATATGAAATTGATGGTGATGATAATACCAGCTGGTGACTAGGTGTTAGGAGTGATAATGGTTTCTGTGTCTGCAGGTGGTGTTGAGGGTGAAGGTGGTGGTGGTGGTGGTGGTGGGGATGAGATTGTGGTGACCGCCAATGCTTGTTACTTGTCACTTCCTGTTCATTTACCTCGTTAATTGAGTAGTGAGGGGTGCGTGATTGAGGGACAGGGAAGAGGAGGAGGAGGAGGAGGAGGAAGAAGTGGTGGTGGGGGTGCTGGTAGAGGTATTCCCTGAAGGAGGCAGTGGTAATTGAGTTTTGTGGCAGAGTTTACTGTGAGGGAAGGTGGTGTGGTGTTCTTCTTCTTCTTCTTCTTCTTCTTCTTCTTCTTCTTCTTCTTCTTCTTCTTCTTCTTCTTCTTCTTCTTCTTCTTCTTCTTCTTCTTCTTCTTCTTCTTCTTCTTCTTCTTCTTCTTCTTCTTCTTTCTCTTCTCTCTCTCTCTCTCTCTCTCTCTCTCTCTCTCTCTCTCTCTCTCTCTCTCTCTCTCTCTCTCTCATTTCATCACGCCTTGGTTTCCGGCTGAGATATTTGTTTCTTTCACATTTCGTTTTATTTTTCCCTTGAACA
>NC_059266.1:2588038-2625538 GCF_017591435.1 Portunus trituberculatus | reverse complement strand
TAAAGAGGTTCTTGGATCAGGACTAAAAATTCCCTCATTCTCGAGCAGCACTGCATCGTGAGATAGAGTTTTAACGAGTCCAGAGAGGAGTTTTATTCCCTTTCTTTTTTCAATGCTGGGTTGCCTTTTATTTTTATTCAGGTATACTCGCATGCATTACTTGGTTGCCTTTTAAAAGGGAGAGTTTTAAAAAAGAAAATGGCTCTCAGATATGCGTGTAAAAATAAAAATAGGCATGATATCTATATTTTTTTTAAGGTCTCATGTGTATTAAACATAACAAAACTTAAACATACCCATTAGAACTGAAAAAAATGGTAATGGTGATAATGATAAATAAGTAAGATAGAACAGAACAGATGAATATATAACAGTGTCCCTTCTTATAAGAAAATATATACAAGTATTTGTCAAGATGGCATTCTAATACCACCCACATCCGCTTCCCCTCTTTTTTCCCCTTATTTCCCCCCCTCCTCGCCACCCAATTCGGTTTCACATCCCCGCAGCAGGAAGTGGGTCGCGTTCCATCACGTGACAATTGGGGTTATATTCCCGTTATCAATATTTTTCCCCGTGAGTGTCGTGTTTTGAGGTCGCCGTGATCCCGCCTCCTCGCCTCCCTCTTAATAACACCGCCGCCATAACGATGATAATGACGGTAATAAAAGCATTCACTTCCATTAACATTTCCGCCATCACCTCCACCACCGCCGCCGCCACCGCCACCATCATAACAACCACGCCTCGTGCCACAAACATAATTAGCATTACAACACCTCCTCCTCCTCCTCTTTCTTCTTTCGTTCCTCCTCTTCCTCCTCCTCCTCTTATTCCTTCTCCTTTTTCTTCTTCGTTGTCTTGTCTTCCATCTCTTTCACTTTTCAGGTTTTCACTTTCGTTATTTTTATTACCTCCTCCTCCTCCTCCTCCTCCTCCTCCTCCTCCTCCTCCTCCTCCTCCTCCTCCTCCTCCTCCTCTCCTTCCTCCTCTTCTTTTTTTTCTTTTTTTTTTTCTCCTTTTTCATCATCATCATCATCAGCAGCAGCAGCATCATCTTCTTCTTCTTCTTCTTCCTCTTCTTCTTCTTCTTCTTCTTCTTCTTCTTCTTCTTCTTCTTCTTCTTCTTCTTCTTCTTCTTCTTCTTCTTCTTCTTCTTCTTCTTCTTCTTCCTTTTCTTCATTCTCCTCCTCGTCCTCCTCCTCTAGCATATTCAAAGAGGCTATCCTTCTTTCACTCCCCCTATGCACTGCTACCCTCTTCCTCTTCTCCTTTCCTCTCTTCCTCGACAGTCCCTTGCCTCCTCCTTCCCTCCTCTTGTGATTAAGCAGCAGGCGGCAGGTGGCGGCTCTCTCCAAAATTGGCTTTATGGTAAAAATCTAACCATACTAATGAGATGAAGTGGGTGGATAGCGTTGAGATGAGCAAGGGAGAGGCGGCAGTGAGAGGCAGTCGGTCATTTTCACTCATTATTCAGCCTCCCTTTCATCATCATTATCATTATCAACTTCCCTCACCTTCCTCAGTCTTTGCGCTTCTTTAGTTTTGCGTCGTTTTTTTTTTTTTTTTGTTTGTGTTATTTAGTGTTTCTTTTATTTGAGTTTTTTTTGTCATTATTTTTTTTTTACGGATTTTTGTTTTTTCGATCTTAAGTTTCCGTGGCATCGAGTCGTGTTTATTTGTCATTTTCAACCGTGATTATTTTTTTTTCCTTACTATTCTTTTGATAAATTAATGTAACATCACCTGCTCAGTTTTTTTTTTTTCTGTTGTACTGATTTTTTTTTATATTTTAATTATATGTTTGTTTTGGTCAACGTCATAATCATCATCATCATCACCATCACCATCTTCATCATTATCATCACCATCATCATCATTGCCATCATCATCATCATCATCGTCATCATTATCGTCGTCGTTGTTATTCTGCACCTCTCCGTCTCCTCATGATTCTCTTCTTTGTCAGTATTTATGTTCGGCTCATTCTCATCAGTACACGTTTCCTATCCTCTGTTATTTTTTGTCATCATTATCACCAGCAATTATTTTAAATCGCTTAATATCCTCTTTCACCATTATCATTGAATGTTCTTCCTTTCATCATTATATTACTCATTATCCTAATCCTTGTCAACACCCTTTCAATTGTTCCACATTATCTCATATTTGTTCCTCTCTTATTAGCTTTCGTCTCTTTTTCATCGTTATATTATTCACCCAATTATTGATCATATTCTCTAGGCATCCCTCACAAGTATCAGCTCTCACTTATTTTTATACCACTTACAGTTTGTACCTTCCATTAATTTCCTATTGTCTTTTTTTCTTTCCTTAATAATAGTTGTCATCTTACTCATTATCCTCATTTCCTATTTTTATCCGTTCTTCTTGTACCATCTTCACACATATCTCTTCTATTCCAATATTTGTTTCCTCTTTTTTCACGTCTTTTTTTATTTATTTTACTGATTATCTTATTTTTTTCACATTTCTCTCATCATCTATTTGCTATTTTGTACTACGGGAACAGCTCTCACCTGTTTTTGTTCCACTCACAGCTGTCCCTTCCATTATATTCCAATTGTCTTTTTCTTTCCTTTATCATACTCATACCATACTCATCATCTTCATATCCAATTTTTATCCGTTCTTCTTCATTCCACCTGTTTTGTGCCATCTTCAAACCTGTCTCTTCTATTTTTTTCTCTTTTCACTTTTTTTTATTTATTTTACTGATCATCTTTTTTTTCATATTTCTTTCATCTATTTGTTATTTTGTACTATGGGAACACCTCACCTGTTTGATTTTCATCTAAAGAACTCCCTAGTGAAGCTAATGCCACCTCTTGACCACACAATTCAGAACAGACAAGAAAAGAATATACAGTAATAGAAACTTAGACGTTAACTTTTTTTTATTTTCTTTTTAACATTTTTATCTTCCTCATCCTTTCCATCCCTCTTACTTTTTCTTTTCCTTCTTTCTCTCGTTATCTCCTCATCGACAAGGGCAATTTATGAGAATTTCTGTAATCGTCACCCAGGAGGACGGGAAAGTAATATTGCAATGCGAAGGTGTCATTAAAAAAAGCAAGAGTGACTGTAGTGGGCGAAGAAGGAATCAAGCCTAGATGGAATATGAGGAGGGGTGACACGGGGATCCTTTGATTTATTATTTTTTTCCAGAATGTGGGATGCAGGAACACACACACACACACACACACACACACACACACACACACACACACACACACACACACACACACACACACACACACACACACACACACACACATCATAATCATCAGATCTACACGTTCCTTGCCATCAATAAAAATCACCTATCTATACACTCTATCATCTTTACCCATCAATCGTAGTGTAGTGGTTAGCACACTCGGCTAACAACCGAAAAGACCCGGGTTCGAGTCCTGGGCGTGACGAGACAAATGGGCAATGTGTATTCCCTGTTCACCTAGCAGCAACTAGGTACGAGATGTAACTCGAGGGGTTGTGGCCTCGCTATCCTGGTGTGTGAGTGTGTTGTGGTCTCAGTCCTACCCGAAGATCGGTCTATGAGTTCTCAGCTTGCTCCGTAATGGGAAAAGCTGGCTGGGTAACCATGGTGAATTACACACACACACACACACACACACACACACACACACACACACACACACACACACACACACACACACACACACACACACACACACACACACACACACACGTACTCTGCTTCCTCGGGGCCGATCTAAGCCAGCAGGAATTTTGGCGCCAATATCTCTTCTGCTTCTCCCTGCCCGGCATTTCATGGCTCTCCACCTGCTGAAATATGGCATTGATTTCCAATAATTAATCTTACGCCGTTAGGAGGAAATATATATACTCGACTTTGTATTATTTCGAGTTTATTTTCTTTCGTTCCTTTTGTATATTTTTTTTCTCTGAACGACTGAAGAATTAAGTGGTTTATTGTCTTTTTTTTTTTTCTTTATGTATTTACTCAATGGGTTTGTGTGGTTGAATGGTGTTTAATGTTATATATTTTGCAATGCATTTTAATGTTGCCTTGATTTTCTTCGTTCCATTGATATTTTAGTCCTTTCACTCATTACCTCTTCTATTTTACTGCCACTTCACTAAATCGAAAGAAAATGCATTATATGTAGTCTTACTGGAAAAATTACTTCATATAAATTTTACACTTACTGAATTGAAACGTGGGGGAAAAAAAATAGTTCGAAATGACACTGTTCTTCACGTTCTGAAGAAAGAGAGAACGAGGAAAAAATAACTCTTGGCTTCTAGAATTAAAAGAGGCTTCAAGAAACCGCAGAATATCCATGTAAAATTGACGATAAAATTTTTGCACTAAAAATGTGTCTCAAAAAACTTTTCTAATATACATGATCTTCCAGCCTCTTGCAGTCCTTCGGTTTCTCTTCCTCCTCCTCCTCCTCCTCCTCCTCCTCCTCCTCCTCCTCCTCCTCCTCATCCTTCTCCTTACCTTTCTTCTTTTCTTTATAGTTTTCCTTTACAACGCCTAAGTGTTTCTTTTCATCTTATTACTTTTGCTATATTCCTCCTCGTTTTCTTCCTCACCGTTCGTATCTTTGTAGTCTTTTGCAACGCTTCAGTGTTTCTTTCTGTCACGTTCTTCTTTTTTTTTCCAGATTACGTTTATTTTTCTTCATCGTGACAACATAGTTAGAAATATATATTGTTGCCATTAGACAATTATATGAATGCTTTTGTTTTCATGAAATCTTCTTCACATTTTTTTTTCTTGAGGTAATTAAATTTGTCTTATATTATGTTTTTTTCTTTAATACTTAACCGTCTTTAATCCATTATTCCATAAGACAATTTAGGCCATGCGATTTAGATTTATACTTGAAAACATCAAAATTTAAAAGAAAAATAATTGATAATAATAACAAGAATGAATAAAATAAAGTAAGAGAAAGAACAGGAAACCAGCAGATCTACACGCTCCTTGCCATCAATAAAACTCACCTATCTATACCCTCTATCATCTCCACCCATCAATTTGTACTTAATGTTCCTTTAAAGCAGTAACAACCTGAGTGCCTAATTTATTTCAGTTATCTAGTAGTATTTTTGAGAAGCAACGTTCTCTCTCTCTCTCTCTCTCTCTCTCTCTCTCTCTCTCTCTCTCTCTCTCTCTCTCTCTCTCTCTCTCTCTCTCTCTCTCTCTCTCTCTCTCTCTCTCTCTCACACACACACACACACACACACACAGATGCACACATTTATCTGGCAGGAGCTGGTTATTTTTACTCCTCACTTAATTAACAAACCCTTTTATGATTAAAAAGTAAATAGCTCTTAAATAATAATTGTCACTTGAAATTATAAGTGCTTTTTGGAGACTTACAGATTCAAAAAGATCGTGAAACACAGAAGGACGGCAATTAATATAAGTCTGAATAGCCTTTACGAAATAAGAAATAATTATAATCCTCTTGGTGAAATATAGCAGTTACACTCACCTGAGGCTGATTACTCTCCAAGCACACCTTCCATCATCCCTGACACAATATGAAAATAGACTAATATGTTTGTTTGGCAAGAGGCGTGACGTCGCACCTCCCCACCCTATCATTATCATAATAATGCTCGTAATTATAATGGTAGTAATAATATCCCTCGTCATCTACCTCATTCGCTGCCAGGTGTGTGTCTGGTGAAGGATTTTGAATAATGGCGGACTGATGTGCTAGAGGAATTAATAAGAGTGATAAAAAGTAATAATTTTAATTGGGGATATTAACCGTAATATGGATTAAAGGGTTATTGTGGGAGGTTTTTTTTTTTTTTTTCCTTGTCGGTGAAGGAAGAAGGTTGCGGTTATAAGTACAAAAAAAGAGTAAAAGCCTGTCAGTTTGCCTCTTCTCCCTCCACACACACAATGAAATAAATATCAAAATAAGATTACAAATATTGTGGTCAGTATGTTTTTTTTTTTTTTCATTGACACGTTTTCGAATTTATTGCATTTATTTATTTTCAGCATTCCCTTCATGGACTGACTCACTTTATCTATCCACATTACTCACTTGAATAACTGAATCACTCGTTCACGTACTCCTTTTACTCATATTCTTCACTTACTTTATTTTTTCCCTTATTTTAACCCCTTAGTTCACTTCTATTTCATTGCATTAACTCACCATCTTCCGCAGCTAAAATAGATTACTGTTAGTTTGGCGGGCAGGGGAAAAGGAAATTGGTGACGAAGTGTGCGGTTAAATATCCTTCTCCTGAACGTTCCAAATTATTATAACTATCGTCGCAGGAAACTGTATTAAATTGAACTGAAACTAAACAGAATGATATACGAGAAATTCAATATTTTCAAACTTAATTCTTTGGTACATTGCACTGAAAATAAAATTTAAACTACCTGTCATAAAGCTCATAAGGTGCAGATTACACTATTAAGTAATTATTCTAAGTAATGATAATCGTGAAAGTCTGCTATGTCCGACGATGAAAATTACCTTGAGAGAGAGAGAGAGAGAGAGAGAGAGAGAGAGAGAGAGAGAGAGAGAGAGAGAGAATGAGGAAAGAGAAGTGTATGTATATTGGAAAGTTAGAAGAGAGGAAGGGGGAGGTGAAACAAAGAGTAGATGACAAAGGTAATATAAGGAGGGAGGCAATGATAGAAGACAGAAAGTGTGCTGGGAGTTTAGTAGGGGAGAAGAGATGGAGAGGGTAGGAGGTGCAGGGGCAGGTGAGAGGGATATGACTAGTAGAAGGGGAGAGGGGAAGAAGTGGAGCGTGTTGGCAATAAGTGGAGAGAGGAAATGTAGATAATAAGGCAAAGTGTGAGGAAAGGAGAGGTGGGGAGGTAATGAAGAGAGATGGGAAAGAGACAGAGAGATGGAGGAAGAGTGGGAGGGAGATGTAGATATTAGAGGTGGAAGTTGGGGGGAGGGTCGATTGCTTCGTCTATTAATAGGACATAATACCCATCAGAGTAATCACCCCCCATGTTATCCACACCTATTAACGCACTCGTATTGATATCGAATTTTCATAACTGCGTGAATTTACGGCTGCGTTATGATCACTGTTAGTTATGGCGACCAGGGAGCAAAAAAGTAACGAAGGCAATTATATCACCCGCTGTTTGTGCGTGAGAAACAGGGTTGGGAAGGAAAGGCAACAGGTAAAGGGAGGAACACACGATGTAATTAACTTGTAATGGAGTGAGAGGGTGAATGTTAAGGCTGCGTAGGAATCAGGTAAGCAGCAGCCAGGTATAGCTGAGGGCAACAGGTGAAGCGGAGGGTAAATAGGTAACGCAATCAACAGGTACGAGAAAGGTAGAGGGGAAAAGCAGATAGGTGAAAGACAGGGAAGTGAACATGAACTCAGGTAGAAAAAAAAAAGAAACTATGAATGATAAAGATACAAGAAAATGAAAGGATAGATGTGTGGGATTGCAAGTGGAGAAATAGGAGGAAGAAATGATGGATGGGTAGTAAAAGGTGGACGAGTATGAATGTGCTTATAAGGAAGGTAACGGAAGTATAGAGGGAATAGATAGATAGTCAACTCAAGAGTGAGCTCGCAATTAATTGAAAGGTATGAAATGCTGATAAATAGCCATGAAATAAGACCTTTGATGTTTTGCTCTGAAGGTAGTACTAATTAGAACATATCTAAAGTGTGTGTGTGTGTGTGTGTGTGTGTGTGTGTGTGTGTGTGTGTGTGTGTGTGGGTGGGTGGGTGTATGTGTGTATATGTGATTTAGTCCATCGTATCCTACACTCAACCTAAGATACTTTTAATTGATAGACACTGATACAGCTGTCAGGTAATATTATGTATGTTGTTCCTGCTCTCGTGTATATGTGTATGCATAAACTCCTCATTAACTAAGCATTGGGATAATGATGTACCGGTACCGCTGTACAGAATGATTGACGTATCTGACTGGTGTATACATGTCTTATGTATTTATGTATACCTATGTATGAACGCTGAGGAAACAAGTGTTCAAGGATATACCAGACTCTCATGTATTTAGATTTTTTTTTTCATATACTCGATAACATTTCTGTGAATTTGTGTGTCTGTGAATGAAAACTGATGAAAGCAAATGTGCAAGGAATGGAAGACTCATGCACTAAGATAATTCTGTATAGCTGTTATCCCTTTAATGGATTTATAAATGAAAGACAAGATCATTAAGGAATTCAATAAATCTTTCGGCTTCATGTGTATTCTGGTGTGTATCTTCCTTTCACTTTCATTCACCGATTAACTCACTTCTTCTACCTCCTCTATTCCTACTTCACATGTATAACTGGCAAACACATTTATACCCGATTCCCTTCCTCCATGTTATAATGCAGATTATCGTATTGTTTTAATTTTTGGTTTATGTTTATGTATGAATGGCTTATACATGTGATTTAGATATGTATGTGGCTGATGTATACACGCAGTTAGTGTATAAATTGATAGAAATGTATGATTAATATATACATTCGATTTAAGTGTGCGTGGTATCTATGTGTGCATGTTATTTGAATGTATGCGTGATTAAAGGATTCACGCAACTGAAGTGTACACGTGATTGAATTATACGCGTAATTTAAGTATCCAACGACACGAAAATTAAAAGGACCACAAAATTTTAGAGCGAAAGGAGAGGGACAAGTTTTGCCTCCGTGCCGCTGCTTGGCTCGAGTTTCTTTTGTGTATATTCTATCTCGCTCAACTTTCATCATTAGTTGGCAATATGGCGGCGGCGTCCCTCCTAGCCCCATCCCCCAACAAAACTCCCTCCCGCCTAAGTAGATGGGATGAGCGCGTTGCGGCATAAGCTCATTAATTACCTGGATGTGCTCAGGTAGAATCATTAGCGGCAAATTATCCACATCTACTACCACCGCTTACTCTTATACCTGCTTAAATGTTGCCAGCGAACACTCGATGCTGCTGATGCGGCCACTGTTGTTGTTGCTGCTGTTGCCGCTGTTCTTGCTGCTGCTAACAGTACCATTCTATTATTTTTGCAGCTGCTGTTGTTGTTCTTCCTTTTACCGTTACTACTGCTACTACTACTACTACTACTACTACGTACAAGATATTACTTCTACCAATAATCTTACTGCTACAACACACCACCACCACCACCACCACTGCCACTACCACCACCATTGCTACCACTCGTAAGCTCCGCCACTGGTGAAATACAACATATCGTAATCCATAGAGAGGGAGACTAAAGTGAAGGAAATAAGAACATATTCCTTTCTCTTCATCCCTCCTTTCCTGCTTCCCTCCTTCCCATCCCCACTCCCTCGTCGTAGGCGGTAAGACGTGCCGTATTAATCATGTGCTCACCGCTACGCATCAGTGAGAGTGACAAACACCTTTATGGGCGGGCGGTGAAAGGACGTTTTTACCATGCGCCCCTCTTGATGGTGGTGGCGGCTGTCTATTTATTTATCTATCTACACATATATCAAACTATCTATCTGATGACTTGCTTCCTCTGCTCCTGGCGGGTGGCAGGAAATGACTCATCGATGTTGTTCCCTTTCCCTCCTCCCGTTTTTTATTCCCCCTCTCGTGAGTAGATAAATGACTTGATAGATATATGGCCCAGCGCTGCCGTGGTGGTTGATGTAAATGTTCGTGTAGGAGAAAGCATTGTTTTAGTGAGGCGTTCCTCGTGATGTGGTGGCGCGTGATGCTTTGTTGTTGTTGGGAAAGATATTGTAGATGTTGTAGGCTAGTGTGGTTAGATGTGCTATCTTCAAATCCTTTTTATTCTTTCAAGGAAGACTGCAGGAAAAATTTTGAATTACTTGATGTATAAGCAAGGAAATCGTTTCTGGTGCAAGCAAAACTTCATCTTGCGTGAGGAATGATAATAACAGTACATTCCTTGGGATTAATCGTGACATGAAGAGCTATGAGAACAGAGATTTATAATGTAAGAGATAAGATGGGAACACCATGGACTACAAATTTACTAAATTTGAATATACATTCTCAAATATTATAAAGAATATAAATCATATACTATAATTTCGTAGAGAAGGAAAAGGAGGAGGAGGAGCAAAAAAATACGAGAAGGAGAAGAAAACAAAAAAGTACTACTTGATCCATTCAAAGGGTGAAATATCAATGCTCAATGCATATCCAGGAAAAGGAAAATATTCATTTTTTTCTTCTATCATTTAAATTCAGGAGAATTAACAGACACTCCAAAATTATGGCGCCCTTGCCCTCAATCTGTCAGGCGCAAAAAAAATTGTGTATAGTGATAACAAAATTCCCCTTTCCTCCCTTTTTGTATTGTGTTAGTATCTTGGGAGGGATTCTGGGTAATAGAGTGCCTGGGTGATGGGGAGAAAGGTAAAGTGGCTGGGGAATATAATTAGTGGATGTTGCCCAATTGGAAACCTCCCAGGAAGACTCCATTAGCTAATGAGAATTAAGACTTTATGCCAATTTATTTGAGCAGGTGTTGCGCGCTCCACTTGTGCCGCTGGTCCCATCACAGCATCCGCCTTCCTTCTCTGTTTGTTTTCATCTCCCATCACTCGCGTGTATTCACTTTTTTTTTTTTTTGCGTCTTTGTTTTGTCTCCTATTTTTGGTTTCATACATTAACTATTATTACTATTATTATTATTATTATTATTATTTATTTATTACTATTATTATTATTGTTACTTTATTTGTGTGTCTGCTTCCTCTTACTTACCTTTCCGTTTGTCAGTTTGCCTGTCTGTCTTTATAGATGTAAGTCAGTCTCTGTCTCTCTCTCTCTCTCATCGTCATTATTTTTTACGTTTATTTTGGGAGGATATCCCGGCCAATCTCAAATTACCTCATTTCTCATGTGCATGGAAATTATTCTTTAGAGTATCATTAAATTTAATAGGACGGGTAATGCTGGTTAATTTTTCAGCATCTCTCTAATGCGGACACTTGAGAATTTCACCCCATTTTTTTTAATGCATATGAAAGCAGACCGCTGTTGGCATTAGTCGGTCAATTATAAAAACGAAAGACCTTATTAATATTCGTTTTATATGAAGAATTACGACCATGGAGTCATTCAGGGACGACGTTACGGTGGTATTTTATTCATTAAGCTTCCTTCGACTTAGGATTCTCAATTATAACTCGAATCAAGATACACAAGCGAAGAAACTAAAATGAAACTGACCTGGTACGAAAAGAAAAAATATTAGAAATGTTTAAAACAAAGACGGAGGTTTGATGGGCAAGTGATTATTATATGAGATTCGAAAAGTGTCGTCTAGTTTTACACGCCAACTTCTGTCCTACGATATTTACCAATTATTCATTTGTCTCTTCAGCTGAAATATGTATTGAACCATCTGTACACTCATTTTTCCTATTGTTTCAAAACCGAATTTTTGTGATCCGTCATATTTTTTTCTTTGAGGGGGGATTAGGTACAATGCATCACCTTTAAGAAGCTTTTTTCTTATTAGTGACAATTTGTAGTAATAATAGTCAGGTGTGTGTGTGTGTGTGTGTGTGTGTGTGTGATATAAATTCACTTTGTAGTAATGAAATGTGAAGGGAGCGACGCGGAGACTTGTGTAGCAGGTGAAGACAGGAACAAAGTAAACATTGTATATTTTGAAAGGTAAACAGGAAAAAAAAAAAGACGCTAATTGGTGACATACTGGGAAAATGCTGACGGACGGACGCACACGCACACAGAGAAAGAGAGAGAGAGAGAGAGAGAGAGAGAGAGAGAGAGAGAGAGAGAGAGAGATTAATAATCGTGCATAAAGTTAGGATGATAATTAGAAGCAGACACGGATAAAGATAAAATAAATACATTTCAGAAAATAATGATTGATGAGGTACTCCATTAGAGAGAGAGAGAGAGAGAGAGAGAGAGAGAGAGAGAGAGAGAGAGAGAGAGAGAGAGATATTTACCTCCTCCTGCCAAAGAGAAAAAGGGAAGTCCACACCACACCTAAACCAAAACCAACCAGCTGTTCCCTCTAACATGGCGGAGAGACCTTGCCTCCCTCACTCCCATGTTGGATGTTTCTCGCATGCATTATGTTTGTTTTAATTAAGCATCGCCTCAGTTAATTAGATATATAATAAAAAGAGGAAGAATTATAAATGAATGGCATTAGGAAAAACAACACGCCATGAGAAGAGAGAGAGAGAGAGAGAGAGAGAGAGAGAGAGAGAGAGAGAGAGAGAGAGAGAGAGAGAGAGAATGTTAAGAAAAACAGTTCAGGCGATAAATAAAATTGTTAATTAGACCTGTTTTATTTCTAAGTTCACTGCATATGTAAGAGAGAGAGAGAGAGAGAGAGAGAGAGAGAGAGAGAGAGAGAGAGAGAGACATACATGTTAAGAAAAACAGTTCAGGCGATAAATAAAATTGTTAATTAGACCTGTTTTAGACTGCAGAGACAGATAGAGAGACAGACAGACATACAGAGACAGAGATAGGAAAACTAAATTGAAACTTGAAAAGCAGCCTTTATAAAGGAGGAACGGTAAGAAAGTGCTGAAGTAAATGAAGGAAAGCGGCAAAAAAATGTCTTAATATTCCTATCTGGATCTCTATTAGTATTTGAGGAGTGTGAAGTACTTGTGAAGATTAGTCATGGGACGTGGATGTAGTAATGTTGGAGGGAGAAAGGAAGAAGGAGGAAAAGAAGAAGATGGAGAGCGAATAGCAGTAGTGTTAATTTTCACCTTTCAACCCGTGTGAGTAACCTTCAAAGGGAGTCGAGCGAGTGGTCTGCAAGTATCAAACGTGTTGCCTTGTCAGCTGGAAAGTGAGAAAATGTGTATATTTCACTTTTTATTAGAATCGACGTGCGGCAAAAATAGGAAAGCCATTTTGTGTTTGTTTCATCCTTTTTTTCTATAAGTTTTATTTGTAGTTTTTTTTTTCATTGACCAAAGCTGTCCGTTGACATATCCGTTCATATTTTATGCTACAAGTGGTGTCACACACACACACACACACACACACACACACACACACACACACACACACACACACACACACACACACACACACACACACACACACACACACACACACACACACACACAGTATTGACCTCCCTTCACCTCTTGGAGTGGATGATGACAGCCAACAAGCATTAATCTCAGAATACTCGAAGGATTTACCTGGCTGAAGGAGATGAGATGGGTGAAGTGTGAGCATTGGATGAGGCATTTGGACGAGTTTGTACCGAAACGAAGTGAAACCAGAGAGAGAGAGAGAGAGAGAGAGAGAGAGAGAGAGAGAGAGAGAGAGAGAGAGAGAGAGAGAGAGAGAGAGAGAGAGAGAGAGAGAGAGAGAGAGAGAGAGAGAGAGAGAGAGAGAGAGAGAGAGAGAGAGAGAGAGAGAGAGAGAGAGAGAGAGAGAGAGAGAGAGAGAGAGAGAGAGAGAGGGAGGGGGGGAGGGAAATTTAGAGGTTAACTTTTCTTCTTTCATCTTAGGTTGAAGAAAGTTGAAAGTTTTCCAATAAGATTTTACACCTGCAGGTCAAGTTAGTAAGGAGGTCCACGGTGCCTCAATGTGTCTTTAATTGAACTGTTTCTGAAGTTGCGTCATAGCGAAGATGAGGAGGAAGAGGAGATGCTATGCTGAGGCAGGCGAAGCAGGGAGTGATGTAGGAGTGAATAAAGGAGAAGGAGGCGGAGGAGAAGGTGCAAGAGGAGAAATGAGAAATTAAGAGAAGATGAGCAAGAGTAGGAGGAGAGATGTTGAGAGTAAAAGAAAGAATGTCAAGGGGAGGAAGACAGCAAAGGAAGAGGAAAACTTGGAGGCAGGGTGGGTAGGAGGAAGGGGCAGGCTGATTCTGAGACAAGATGACACGGAAGCAAAGTTGACAAAGGAGTGAAAGTTACATAATGAAGGACGAAGCGACTGATAAGCTTCAAGATTCTGAAGGAGGAGCTTACCTTGCGAAGACCTGAACTTGCTGACGAGGAGACTGAAAAAAGGATCTGCATGTTTGGCATTATACAGGAGAAAAGAAAAGTTAATAAAGCTTGCAGGGATTGGAATATGGAAAAAAAGGAGGGGAGGGATGCCGGTACGAAGCTATGAATAAGATATGTATGCACACACATACATGAGTAAATTATGTATAAATATATTAAAAAACGCAGAAAAAGAACGAAATGTAAGGAGGAGAATAGTAGAATGTGCATGAAAAATCTTGATGAAAACTATGAAAAAGACAATACAAAGGAGAGTAATAAAAATAGGATAATAAAATGTAGCAGAATTACATATGAAATAAATATGGAAGATGTCAACGAGCAGGAAAAAGTGAAAGAGAAAGGATATGCGGACAAGGATATGCGGACAAGGAATTATAAGAGGAGAAAGAGCAGGAGAGCGAGAACGAGAAGGAGAGGGAAGGTGTTGGTAATGAAACAATGTTATTAATGCCAAGAAAATATAAAAACTAAGCAAATAAAACAGTCATTTACATAATAAGTTTAATCAGTTTATTTTTTGTTCGTTTTAACAAAAATCCGAGAAGCAAGAAGTAATTAAAGAATGATAACCAAGTACAATAATTATTCCGTGTAATATGCATTTTTTCCTTATTTAATAGGATATAAAACAGTGAATTAATGACATTTAGATATAGATACAATAACAGTCACTGATATAGTAGTCGAAAATATAGTGATAGTAGTAGATTGTGGTAGGAATGATGATGGTGGTGGAGTAATACTGTCACTGATAATGGTGGTGATAGTTGTAGTAGTGCGGTGGGCAGTGGAGGTGAGTGGTGGAGACAGTAATGGTGGTGATGGTCAGTGCACCAGTAGTGGAGTCCATTGGTGGTGATGGAGGTGACATTGGTGGTGGTAGTGCTTGTGGTGGAGATAATTGTGATAGGGGTTTTAGTGGTGGTGCTGGTAGTGGTAGTAGAGGTGGTGGTGGTGTAGGGGAGGACTCTTGCGGTTGTGGTGGCTGTAGATTTTTTCTTTTTCTTGTGTGTGCGTGTGTGTGCGTGCGTTTCTGGCTGTGTGACATTGGTTCTTTGGTAGTGGAGTCGGTGTAGAAATATATACTACTACTACTACTACTAATACATAGTAGGAATGGAATCAACTAACATTACGTTTGATATGGACTGTTGTTGTGGTGATGGTTAACCACAATGGTAAGGCCTGGGGAGAGTGGTGATGGTGGTGGTGGTGGGGTGAAAGACGTTGTGATGGTGACAGAAACCACTATTTACCTTGCTGTTGAATCCAATGACAGACACGCCTACACACGCCCACACCCACACGCCCACACCCACACACACGCCCACTGAACCCTGCTAGTGACAACTTCCTTTGAACTGCAACTTTCTCTGACCTGATAGGTTTGGAAAAATTAATAATAATAAATAAAAAGAATAGAAATGGGGAGGAAAGAAAAAAAATACAAAAAAATGAGTTCCACAAGGGTGACCAACATCGCTAAAAAATAGCGGTTTCTTTAACTTTTTTTTCTATTGATTTGCTGGTGAACAAAGCAAGATTATATAAACAAATACTGTAATGCGTGTGCGTGTGCGCGTGCGTGTGCAAGTCCATCAGCAACCTGGGAAAGACAGAACGTTCACTACCCTCCCCTTCACTCACTGGTATATTGCCCTTCCAAAATTTACACCCAAATAAAAAACCAAAGTCACCCTCCCACAAGCCCATCCCCTCCTTTTCAAAAACACACACATGGGGGGAAAAAAAATCCTCCCTTTTTATCTCCCATTTTGCGTCTCATTTACACCCAATAAGCTGTCCACATCACATTTCAGAAGGCCTCCCCTCTTACCACACTCCCCCCCCCAATAAAAAATCGTGAAAAATGACCCAGCGAAAAAAGACCAAAAAGACCTGGGCACCATAAAATAGCTTCTGCACGGTACATATATATTTTTTTTGGCTCCAAGATGCCAGACATTCCTGCCGATAACACGGAAGGCGATTGGTATCACTCAGGAGGAAAATTCAGGAAGGAAGGGAGAGATAGTGGAGGAGGATGAGCAAAATGTGGTATCAGAGAGAGAGAGAGAGAGAGAGAGAGAGAGAGAGAGAAAAAAAGAAAGAAAGAAAGAAAGACTTCAGATATTTTTCTTTTGATCCTCTATTTTTTTTCTAGCCGAAAGGGGGAGTGAGGGATCCTTTGAGAGTGAAAATCAAAGTAGCTGTGGTTTTAAGAATTTTACCCCTCTTCTCACACACACACACACACACACACACACACACACACACACACACACACACACACACACGGTAACTCAGTGGTTAGAGCACTGGCTTCACAAGCCAGAGAACCGGGGTTCGATTCCTCGGCTGGGTGGAGATATTTGGGTGTCTCTTTTCACGTGTAGCCCTGTTCACCTAGCAGTGAGTAGGTACGGGATGTAAATCGAAGAGTTGTGACCTTGTTGTCCCGGTGTGGGGTGTGTGCCTGGTCTCAGACCTATCCGAAGATCGGAAATAATGAGCTCTGAGCTCGTTCCGTAGGGTAACGTCTGGCTGTCTCGTCAGAGACTGCAGCAGATCAAACAGTGAATTACACACACACACACACACACACACGAAAATATTACATTTTAAAAGCACATATGCTATCGATAAAGCAGTAAATAGAAAAATAAACGGGATATAACTATGAAATAGATGAACTTGATCTATAGAAGAAGATTTTTCCTTTCATTACTCACGAACGGAAACCTCACTCATGATTTTATAACTGTCTTTTATAGGACTTTTCTTCAACCTGTTATACCTAATCCTAATTGCAGAAACACGTAAATCAGATGCATGTGTTTTATGTTTTAGTAATAGTAGTAGCAGCAGCAGCAGCAGCTTTAGTAGTGATAGAAGTAGCAGCGGTAGTAGTAATATAGATAATAATAGTATTAACCATATGTAAGACGAGGAAAACATTGTCACACACTTCTTAAGCCAATGTTCGAAGAGAAGTAAAAGAGTTAAATATAAATAGCATAAAAAGCGGTGATTATTGGAAGGCGAATATCGGGAAAGGAATATTAATATTTTAAGGCGTGGTACAATTAGAATACGTGAAACTATTAGAATGCAAACAAAAAAGATAAGACGAATATATCAAAATACATATCATACAGCACTTCCAAGGATAAATTAACGAAATAAATTTCTAACACAAGTTATTCGTAGTAAATGTAAGAAGCGAGAGTGAAGAAAACGAAGCAGAAAGGCCAAATAAAGGAAAGGAGAGAGTGAGGCACAAATAGAGAACGATGGGAATAGAGGCAGGAGGAGTTAATACGGAGCGCCATCTGTTGGGGTCTTGTAGGGGCGCCTATATGGAGTAACTTTGCTCATCGACAGGATTACTCCCCTGTGGTTCCTCTCTCCCCTGCCTTCCACCTGCTGCTGCTACTAGTGGTGTTGGTGGTGGGGGTGTTGGTGGTAGTGGGTGTGTTATATTGTTCATGCATTTATTTAGCTCGTGTCTTCACACACACACACACACACACACACACACACACACACACACACACACACACACACACACACACACACACACCTCATGATGCTGAAATTTGCAGCATAATCACGTGCTTTACATGGAAACAAGAAATATAAATGCTAACGACCTTCCTTGATGGCGTGACGTTTGCGGAAAGATTTGCACAAAAAAAATGTTATGATATGCTGCGATGCTGTAAATATTTGATTTTTACCGTACAATTATATATATATATATATATATATATATATATATATATATATATATATATATATATATATATATATATATATAATCGAAAACCGTATCTTCCTTAATTATTGTGCGAAAACAGCTTTCTTAAAAAAGTCGGATGGAGAAATTAAACGAATGCATAAAAGCAATACAAATTTATGCTTACCTTTGCAGATAGTGTGCTGGCTTAGGAACATGATCTCACTAACCAGTAAAATTTAGTCACTTATATTAGTGTGCTGGCTTAGGGGAAACACCGTTACAGGCTGGACAAAAGCATGAAATTTTGCATGGGGTCTTTTATGGGTCTTCTCAAAAAAATTAGAAGGGGTGCCCCAATGGCAAGCTTCAGGGAGCTCAGAAATTCAAGATGGCGTCCAAGATGGCTGCCAGAACCCGTTTTTGCCCATATTTCAGCCATTTGTGGTGATGTAATGTTGTGCAACAACTCTTTTTCATGGTTTTGATGGTCAAGGATTTCAAAAATGATTATACCAAGCTTATATGATAGCACTGCTAAATAACTTACTTTGATTTACAAATTACACAATTCCATGCCTCAGACTGCCGAGCGATGGTCACTCAAGTCTGCCCGTCTAACCCTATTTCTCAGTGCCTAAAGCAGAGTTCTTGCATAATGATGCTATTTGTATCTCACACATGACCGCTGGACACAACCAGATTCTGGTTGTCGGAATGTATTGTAGGCCTACAATACATCATTTCCATGTGGTGACGTCAGGTATATTTCAAACATGTGAAAATGCGACAACAGTGATGCAATGGGTCAGATTATTGCGGGCAACAGTTTTACCACAGCCACGCAAAAATGAAAGAGACATAGTTAGGGAGGAACAAGAGCTGCATCTGTCAGTGCCAAGTATCATCAACTGGAATTCTTGTAGAAATTTTTGTTTTCACATCAACAAAATGTTCTTTAGCTTGTGCTTGTATTGTTTGTGTTTTGCTTGCAGATGTGGTGGCCACGTGGTGTTGGTGTCATGGATTGGACCAAGTGCATTATTTGTCAAGAAGAAACCCTAAAACCATTAAAATGTCCAATGAACAGTTTAGCGGGAACTCCTGCTGAGAAAAAGGAAACCTATGAAACCTTTTTGAGCACTGTGGAGGAGTTTCGCACACTAGATGCATTACCGGTGAAACTACTATTTGAAAGTGACATAAGCGCTGAAGTTCTCATTGAAAACAAAGCATCATGGCACAAAGCTTGTCATCTGAAATTTGCCAGTTCCAAGCTCAGCAAAGCCAAGAAACGAAAAGAAACAGCCTCTGTAGAAGTCCCCCAGAGAGTTTGCAAGCGAGCATCTCTAGACAAACAAGTTTGCTTGTTCTGCACAAAGGGAAATGAAACTGAACAACTACACAGTTTCTGCACCTTTGATGCTGATTCTAATGTTCGGACCATGGTCACTGAACTGCAGGACACTGAACTTCTGTCGCGGATGGCCAGTGGAGATCTTATTGCCATTGAGGCTAAGTATCACTTGAAGTGTTTGACTTCTCTCCGCAACAGGTACAGAGCACATGTGAGAAAATGTAATCCTCAAGAAGAAAACATAAGTGAAAAGATGAAAGAAGGTGTTGCATTCATTGAACTTGTCAACTATATTGAAAAGTGTGTTGACAATGGCACTCTCCTTTTCAAACTTTCTGAATTGCACAGTATGTACGTAGGGCACTTGGGAAGTTTGGGAATTCACAAAGCCATCAACAAAACAAGGCTGAAAGAACAACTTTTGAAGAGATTTCCAGAAGCTCAGGCACAGTCTGATGGACGAAATGTCATTGTTGTATTTGAAAGTGGGATGAGAAGCATGCTTAGAGATGCCCTGAAAAAACGTGACTACACAGAGGATGCCTTCACGCTTGCAAAAGCTGCTGACATCATCAGGCGGGACATCTTCCAGCATGACACCTACAGATTTTCAGGGTCATTCTCATCTGGATGCCAAGAAGCTGCTGTGCCTGCCAGTCTAATTGCTATTGTGTCAATGATCTTAAATGGCACAAAACTGGATGAGCAAGACGGAAAGGAACCACAAGCTTGCAGGACTATTGCCCAAGTGATGATGTTCAACACAAAAAAGAAAGCCAAGGCCAAAACTGAGCATCCTCGACACTCCTTGGAGAGGGAACCACCTTCACCTCTGTACATTGGTCTAGCAGTGCACAAGATCACTAGAAGTGAGAAACTGGTTCAGTTGTTCCACAAGTTGGGACTCAGTGTGTCATATGACCGTGTTCTTCAAATAGAAGATCAACTCACAACAGCCCTTTGTGAGCAGTTTGCTGAGGATGGTATTGTTTGTCCTGCATCGTTGCGAAGATGTCTGTTCACTATTAGTGCCATAGACAACATTGACCATAATTTGACATCCATGTCTGCAAGCACATCATTTCACGGCACAGGAATAAGCCTCTTTCAGAGCCCCACAGTGTCAAATTCTGGTGAAGAAAGGCCATCAATATCCCTGTCATCAGATGGGAGAAGAAATCACAATCTGCCTGACAGTTTTGCAATTGTCCCTGCAGCTGAACTCAAGACATCATCTGTAAAGCTTCCACCACATCCAGTCTCAACATTTGAAATGACTGATAATTGTCTTGCACTGGCAATTGAGAAGGAAGACCAATGGATCAGCCATGCCCTTCCAGCAACTGGTCAAGAAGAACCAGGCCCTCTAACATGGTCAACCTATCATGCTTCTTCGATGTCATCTGAAGATGTTATCCCAGCAATCTGCACCATGTTGCCACTGTTCTACGAGAAAGCTGCTACACCAGCCATGGTGAAACATGGCATGACAATTGTACAACAAGCCACAGCTTTCCTGAACCCTGGTCAAGTTCCAGTTACGTTTTTTGACCAACAACTCTATGCCATAGCAAAGTATGTGCAATGGGCTTGGCCAGACACCCACGGTGAAGACAAGCATGTAGTAATGATGGGTGGTTTGCACATGGAAATGGCCCTGTGGAGCACCCTAGGGGATCTTCTTGAAGGTTCTGGCTGGACAACAGCATTGGTTGATGGTGAAGTAGCCTCAAGTGGTGTTGCAAGTGGCATGCTGAATGCATCTCATCTCACCCGAACTCGGTGAGTCAACAGAACCTTTTGGTGCCATCATGAACAAGTGAGCTTGCTTGTACAAACAAGTATTGATATCATCTTTTCTTTTCAGACATGTACACCAAGTGAGCCTGATGGCTTTTGAAGAACTGCGTCATGAAGCTTTCTTGCAGGCGACTAATGGTCCACATGAAGGCACACAGAAAACAGCCTGGATCGAAGATATGAAGAACAGGAGTCCTACCTTCATGTTCTGGGACATGATATGCAGATATGAAAAGCTCATCTTCATTATGGTTAGAGCTCATCGTGAGAAGAACTTCCCATTGTACATTGCTGTCCTTGAGAAGCTGGCTCCATTATTTTTTGCATTGGACCATGTGAACTACGCAAGATGGGTGCCTGTACATATTAGAGACATGAAAGCCCTACCACTATCCGTCAAACAGGAGTTCACAACAAATCACAACTATTTTTTAATTCTTTGATAAAAACCTCAAAAAAATTGTGAAACACTAGAAATTTGCATCATAACTAGCCGATCTGTGGATGAAATAGGTTCCGGCGGCCATCTTGGACGCCATCTTGAATTTAGCACCCTTGGATGACCTGAATTTTTGGGCACCCCTTCCAGAATTATTCTTCATATGGTAGAGAAGACATATGCCAAATTTGGTGCGTAACGGTATGGCCCAGGGTTGACCTTAAGCCAGCACACTATATATGGCAAAAGGGATTCTATGAGAGCGAGCGAGAGCGAGAGAGAGATTCATAAACAAAGACATATACTGAGAGACAGACAATCTTGCTTCAAGTATAATTTACCATAAATACGCAAATATAGAAAGCAAATGAATATGTTTGATAGTGAAGTTATTCAACAGGTTACTTTTTATTTTACTTTCCAAAAGATGTATACCAAAGTGAATTAATCCTTGCTGAAATAAAAGTAAAATATTTAAAAATTATAAAAATAAAATGCTAAGGGGAAAGAAAAACAGACAGAGGAACAAAGAAAAAATGAGTTAGGGGAAGCGTGAATATTAGAGGTAAATATGAAAGAAAACGAAAAGAAAATTGAAAAAAACTTAAAATAAAAGTAATGAAAAAGATGAAAGGGGAAACTGAGGGAATATCATAAAAGAATGAGCAAGTTGGAGCGAAAATAAATAAATATAAGTTAACCAGGAACGGGAATGAGAGAGAGAGAGAGAGAGAGAGAGAGAGAGAGAATTAGCCGTAATGTTCAGCTGAGGTCGCCATTGTGTAAATATTAGCCGTTGTCTCATTATGCCTTGCCAGTGGACTCGTTTGCCTGCTTTTGTTGGGAGAAACTCACTCTTGTAGTAGCTGTAGTAGTAGCAATAGGTGTATTAGTAGCAATAGGTGTAGTAGTAGCAATAGGTGTAGTAGTAGCAATAGGTGTAGTAGTAGCAATAGGTGATGGTGGTGATAGTGGTAGTACAATCGTAGTATAAATAATAGGAGGAAAAAAAAGAGGTAATGAAGGAGAAAGCAATTAAAAGTGAGCACTACAAACATCGTGTAAAATTAGAACAAGAAAACGGTAAAAAAAATAGTAATAAATTCGCGGAAAATACTATACTAGGAAATGCAAGAGTGAGCAAGATAAAATTAGAAACATGAAAATAGAATGTTTCCTTAATATTAATGGTAGCAGTAAACCAGTAGTGTTGGTGGAGGAGGCTAGCCATAATGCATTGGAGGGAAGACATGCACGAGTGAATGAGTGAGGGATGGGAGGCGATGAGAAACGATCAGCTTAGGCGTGCAAGTGGAGACAAGGAAGGATGCACGCAGGGTGTGTAGTAGCGGGTGACTTGAGGGAAAGAGGGTGGAAAAGAGGCGAATGAGAGCTAGGCGAGGTGGTGATAGTGGCTAATAGCATAGAAAACGGGGAGACCTTGGCTGAGAACAATGTACAAAGGTGGAACGAGTACGGAGAAAGTTGGATTTTCTTTTTTAGAGTAAAATTAAAACGGCTCCCTTGTATTCAATCTTCCCAAAAAATTCAACTGATGCGTGCTTAAAGAAAAAAAGATGGAATTGAAAAGGGTTGCAATAAAGAATATAAAAATAAGTGACGAAAATAACAATAACCTGTAATAACGCGTAATAACCGTAATAAGAAGGAAAGCCGCTTATTGGGGAGGAAATTTTAGTCAAGGAGGAAAAGGAAACGTTTCTTTCAAAAACGTTAAAAAGGTAAAAGAAATAATACGAGCAGAGAGAGGAGTGAGGAGGTGAGAGAATGGCTTTGAGGGATATTGTGCTTCTGTGGAAAGGAGAGCAACTCAGGGAGAGCAGGAGCGTTTGGCGAGGAACAGCTGTAGGGAAGGGAAGGACAGAGAAGGAAGGAACATTTGAGGATAGAAAGGGGAATGTTTTAGTGAGAAAGGCAGTGTTAGATGATATGATAGTGAAGAAAAGCCGTTTCTATCAAAGAATTAAAAATAAAATGTTCGTCAGAAAAAATAACGTTGAGAAAAATGCTTTGTCTATTGAAGAAGGCAACAATCAAAGAAAATGCATTAAAAACACGATCTTAGGTAAAGAAAAAAATCAACTTTAAAGGTCAGTTGAAAAAAATTATAAATAAAAACCAAAGATATAAATAAATTGTTTTTAAAAAGAAAAGTTATGAAAAAAAAATTGATGACAAGGTATCAAAGCTAAGTCTATATAGAATGAAATGAGCTTAAGAAAAGTACCATAAAGATAAAAGCGAAAGTTTGTAAAATGGAAGCTACCTATAGACGGAAGGGACTTTTTTAAGTAGCTTTCAGAGGCAGAGTAGTGTTTGATAGATACAAAGAGAACGAAAGGAAAGGTGACCGCCTTTCGATTGTCAAGAAGTAAAGAGACAGATGGAATGAAAGAGGAAGAGAAGGGTTGGAAAATTGAAAGTTAAAGAAAGTAAAAAGATATTGGAAGGAAATGATAGAGGAGTGAGAGAATGACAAATGAAAGAAAGTGAAAGTGAAAAAAAGAATAACCAACAAATGAATTAAGTATTTAGTGCAAATAAAACACTAAAGCTTTTAAAATGTAGAGATAAAGAAGAAATTAAGATTTAAAAAAAAAAAGTGGAAATGGAAGGATTATGGAGAGATTGAGCGAGAGAGAGAGAGAGAGAGAGAGAGAGAGAGAGAGAGAGAGAGAGAGAGAGAGAGAGTTGGATGGTAGACGCGTGAGTAAGAGTAGGATGAATTGGAGGGAGTGGGAAGAGGAGCAGGAGGATGATGAAGAGGAAGAAGAATATACCACGTGGAGAGATGCTGATGATGCTACGGGAAACTGAAGCATTCTCGGGGAAACTCATATATCTGAAGTAGATGAGGTAAACCACTTTAAGGTAATCTCGCAGCCGGTCCATAATAGAGTGGCGCAAGGCTCAAGTGGGCCATCCTGTTCACCACCTGATTCACTGCACCCTGAAAGTATACCCTGGCTGCGGTCTGAGCTCTCTCTTCTCTCCCTCACTCTCTGCTCTACTCCACTGCCCTATTTAACCTCTATTTTCCCTCTGCCTGTAGGAATAAGGGTTCAAATAAAATGAGTTTTGAGATGAGGTTGTTACGTTCACTGGTTAAATGGGTAAGATTGGCATCGGGGTGGCATCGGGTAGCAGGTGAACAATAAAAAAAAAAACTGCAGCAGGTGAATAAAAAAAAAAACTGCAGGTTCAACTGGTAAGGATATGCAAAGAGGGCACTTAAGAAGCTATTTAATAATCCAATAACAAAACATGAAACTAACATACACAGATATAACACACAAATATAACAATAAAGAACCCAACTTAACAATAATACTAATCCTATATGGAGACAATGTGGAAAAAACGGAACGAGGGGGAAATGCTACTTAGGAGGTGTCGCAGTGATGAAGTGCTGGGTGACGTGGATCCAACGGTATTCCAAGAGGCGTTGTGTTCACTGGTTGAGACCTTGACCTCGACTACTTCCTAAGAATCAGAAGCTCGCTTATAACTTCCGCTTGGGTCGAATGGGGCCGCGTGAATCCTACTTCGGGACAGGATTGGGGCTTCATGAGACGGTGACGTGGAGGGGAGGTGGAGAGGTGGCGAACGAGGTAGCAAGCGGAGGAGGTGATGGTAGTGGAGTATGTTAGGGCCATAACAGAGATGAATAAATAAACTGTTATTTTTCTCATATATGAAGGAGAAAAATAGGATAACAGAGCGTAAGGTGAGAAGAATAGACAGTTTGGTCAGTTTTCTTTTTTTCTTTATATATTCATACTTTTATTTTCCTTAAGTGTGAAGGAATAAAGGTACAAATAAAATGGGTCAGAAATGGGAGGTAAATAAATAAACCACTATTTTTCTCATATATGAAGGAGGAAAATAAAATACAAATATAACAGAGCGAAAAGAGAGATATATATATATTTTTTTCATAGGTACTTCTCTTTTCTCTATGTGTGAAGGAATAAAGGTACAAATAAAATGTGTCAGAGCTAGGAGGTGAATAAATAGACCGGTGTTTTTTTTTTTTCTCTCATATGAAGGAGAAAGATAGGATACAAATATTATAGAGCGAAAGGGGAGAAGAATAGATATTTATTTTTTTTTTCATGCATGCTTCTATTTACCCTAAGTGTGAAGGAATAAGGGTACAAATAAGATGGGTCAGAGCTGGGAGGTGAATAAATAAACCGCTATTGTTTCATATATAGATGAGTAAAAATAGGATACAAAGAGAGAAGAATAGACATTATTTTTATTCGTACTTCTATTTTCCCTAAGTGTGAAAGAGTAAAGGTCAGAGGTGGGAGGTGAATAAAAACAACAGCTATTTTTCTTATATATGAAGGACGAAAATAGAAATTAAATGTAACAGAACGAAAAGAGAGAGGAATATATTTTTTTAGTTAACATTTTTCTTTTCCTCGTGCCAAGAAGGAGAAAATAAAAAAAAAAAATATGATGGTGTGAAAGTGGGTGGTTAATTGATAGACAAACTGACATTTTTCTTCTTTATCTTGGAAAAAAAAAGATACAAAATGTAAGGCGAGAAAAGAAGAGAATGGCCGGCATAGTGGATAAGGTGGTGAGCGTGGGATCGGGCAGACGTCCACGCGTAGGTTCGAATCCCACCACGTACAGCCTCAAAACACTTTGCCATTTGTCGAGTGGTTTAAAGTTACCTACATGTCACCATGATACCCAGGTTCTAGGTGGTTACACTCAAAATGAGCTTGGGCGGTGATATGGGCCTTAATATGGGTACCACTATAAATAAAATTGCCTGCGCCACTAATGGGCGGAAGCTGAACAGCGCTTCACATACACTCTTCAAGTGTGCCTACAGGCGCTATAGGCCTTACCGTAAAAAATAATAATAATAATTGTATTTCCTATATATTTCAATGTATGAGAGACGAAAAACCAGTACAAATAAAATGGGACGAAGAGCTAAGGATGATACAGTGCTATTTATCTCTTTTTTTGTGTGTGAAGGGGAAAAATAGCTCAAATAAAATGGAGTGGAGTGCATGGGAATGTGAATAAACTAATTGTTATATTAATCCTATTTCTATGGGAGCTATTGTATTATTTCCAGTATTGTAAAGTAAATAGTAGTGCAAGGTGGTGTCATTTATTTATGTTCCGGAATTCTTGAAGTTATGGGGAAGACGAGAATGCAGAAAAATTAAGAAAGTCCCACAGTTTTATCCCCGTTTCTCTCCCTACACACTTCCCTGCCCTTGGTTAGGTTAAGTTAGGTTAGGCTACATGACTGGCCGCAAATTGACAAACACTGAGATGTTACAAATATTCATGGTTTATGCATTATAACGTGTGTATTTAAAGGAAAACATTTTAATGTGCACTGGTGAAGATTGCCTAGATTTTTCTTTTACTACTATTTTCGCCAGCAGCAGCAGCAATACTACTACTACTACTACTACTACTACTACTACTACCATTACCACCATCACCACCACCACCACAACCACCACCTTGCACCAGTACGAACGGGCTTACAAGAAAGACTAACAGTAACAAAATAAAAATAATAGGAAAAAATAAGATTAAAAAAAAAAATGTATCGTGAAGAATTCAAGACCAGAAATGTTAACACCGTACCAGTAATTTGAAATGGAGTGTGATGAAATGAAATGACTGTGACGAGAGAAAGTCTTAGAGGAAAAATAATGAGAAAGAATCAAGTCCCAGAAAGTATACTAATGACGAAATATGGAAAGGTCTTGGGATTTTTTTTTTTTTTTTTTTACTCTATCTTTTATTCTCTTACTCTCCCGGTAAAGATGAAAATTGGAGGAACAAATAAACATAAAGCCCAATAACTTTTCTTTTTGTCTCTCCTTGTGTCGTGTGTCGCGTCTGGAAAGTCAAATATAATTATAGTTTTTCCATTTCCTCCGCAGATGCAGCGAGAATAAATTAATTTCTGTCGATCTCTCTCTCTCTCTCTCTCTCTCTCTCTCTCTCTCTCTCTCTCTCTCTCTCTCTCTAAGCAACAAACCCAGGAAAAACAAGCATCAGGATCCAGCCATAAAGGATATCAAACACAACTCGTAACGGCATCTCAGAACAGTTTCAATCTTCTCTAGGACTGTCTGTATTAACCGGAGTTCTCACTCATAAGGGGAACGCGGAGGACCTGGTGCCTGGAACGGGTAGGAAGTCTGTAAGGAAGGGGGAAGTAGTCCAGGGAAAAAAAATGTTGCAACGCCGTGAAGAAGCAAGTGAAGGATGGCAATATAAGAGAAACGGAGATCTACAATGCTGATGAGGCGTGTGTTATATTGACGCTGCGCTGAGGGACGAGGCGGATACTGGATGAGTGATGTGGATTTCTTGAGTATGTATAAGAGAGAGAGAGAGAGAGAGAGAGAGAGAGAGAGAGAGAGAGAGAGAGAGTGAGAGAGACGGGCTTTCAAACATACGCCAGAAATCAGATGCACAATCAAGCCTTTTCGTCATATCTTGCTTTGTGGCAGATTTTGTTTTCTATTTATTTTTTCTATTTGTTAAACAGTCACCAACTATTTTTTTTTTCTAACGACGGATTAAGACTCGACTATTTTTTTTATTATTTTTCTTACTTTTTTTCGTTCCTTTGCATCGCCAGAATTTCGTTGGCACATCACGTAATTATGCAAATGTTGCCAAATATGCCAAACTGCAATCAGATTCGTTCTATCTAATGTCCGCAGGGAAAACAGTACATTGATGTTATTTTTCCCGAACACCGACGGTTAATAAAAAAAATAATAAATAGAAGAGGAGAAATCTTAACCATTTTCTATTATTCGTTATTTTGTTTCATTACTAGAAATCATTAAGTGAAGTTTTATTATTTTGCAAACAATTCTTTCCTTCATATATCTTTTTCTTTTTCTTTGCTTTTATCCTCGGCAGAGGAAATAAAGTAGCGAGTGAAATATTGGCAAGAGAAGGACTGTCGACTCAGAGAGAGAGAGAGAGAGAGAGAGAGAGAGAGAGAGAGAGAGAGAGCACTGAAGGACGAGAAGAGAAATCCTAAAATATTGCCAGAAGCTCGGTACCTTGGAGCGTCGCCATCTTTCTTTTTTTTCATTATTCCTCCTCCTCCTCCTCCTCCTCCTCCTCCTCCTCCTCCTCCTCCTCCTCCTCCTCCTCCTCCATCTCTTCTTCTCTGAGTCCACATGGCAATATCTATTTCTTTATTTATTCATATGTATTAATTCACTTTAAGTATTTTAACCTATTGTGGAATTGTAAAAGAATATAAACAGACAGATCTCTCTCTCTCTCTCTCTCTCTCTCTCTCTCTCTCTCTCTCTCTCTCTCTCTCTCTCTCTCTCTCTCTCTCTCTCTCTCTCTCTCTCTCTCTCTCTCTCTCTCTCTCTCTCTCTTGCTCGCTCTTTCTCTAGCGTAAAATCGCAGCCGTGTCGACAAAGGGCCTCTCTGTGTCGTACGAGGCAGGACAGAAGAAGGGCGTGAGGCAGGAGGTTGTACTGCGGCCTGCTTCCTCCTGTCTCCTATTCTCCTATTTATGTGCTTTTCGAAATTATGGTTTCTGGTTTTCTCTTAATGTGTGTGTTCTTTTTTTTGGGTTTCAGGTTTTGTTTTTGTGAGTGTGTTTTCCTTTTAATTTTTTTTCATATATTTGTCGTTTTGTCATTTTACTCTCACTTTTCTGTCTATTTTTCTTTTTTTTTCCTTTCTTTTTGCTCCTTTGTTCTTCGTTAATTTTTTCTCTCCTTTTTGTCTCCGTATTTGTTTTATTTCCGGTATCCTTTTCACGTCGCTTCATTGCCTGTTTCCGTATCCATTTAAGATTTCCCTGTGTCTTTACGGTTTTTGCATCTGTTCCTGCCTCTATTTTCAACTTATTTTCATGTGAATTTATCTTTGTCTGTCTGTTTGTCTGTCTTTTTTTATAATTCGATATTTTGTATAGCTTATTAGTCTCTCTCTCTCTCTCTCTCTCTCTCTCTCTCTCTCTCTCTCTCTCTCTCTCTCTCTCTCTCTCTCTCTCTCTCTCTCTCTCTCTCTCTCTCTCTCTCTCTCTCTCTCTCACACACACACACACACACACACACACACACACACACACACACACACACACACACACACACACACTTCTCTTCTCTTCTCTTCTCTTCTCTTCTTCACCTCCCTTCTCTCTTCCCATCCCTTACACACACCTCTCCATCTCCCTCTTCTCAGCTCTCACCTTCCCTGCTTCACGCAATCTCCTCGCCTCCTCTCATTCCGTTGGTATGCGCGTTTAACTTTCACCTGAACTCTCGCCCCGGCAAGTCAGTGCAGGAAGTGAATCCGTGGGTCCTTCTCGGCTCCCGGGGATGAGGAGGCAAACAAAGCCGCGCCCCTGAATAATGACATGCAGATGAGGGCTGAAGAGCGTGTGTGTGAAGGTGTGGCGAGGTGAGCAGACTGCGGTGACGAGGGTGACGAGGACAGTGAGGAAAGGAGTAGGAGGGCAAAGGCAGTGGTGGTAATGGTGGTGGTGGTGGTGGTGGTGGTGGTTATTGCAGACGTAGGGTTGGGAGAAAGACGAGGGAGGTTTGTAATAGAGTGGAAACAAAGAGAAGGGAAGAGTGAAAAATAACACGGTGGGAAAAGTTACTATAATCAGGTGGAAAAGAAAGGTGAGGAAGAGGAAAAAAAGACCGCTAAGAGGAGGATGTGGGGAAGAGGATGAGGAGTACATCACATATCCAACTTTTCCATGATTTTTCTTTCCCTAACTTAGCTCTTAACTGCTTGGTTTTTCTTTCTAAACTATTTTTTTCTGCTCTCTTTGTAAATGTTTTCCCCCTCCTTTATTTTTCCTCTTTATTTTCCATTTTTTTCTCTTCTTCGTACCCTCGTTTGTCTATTAACTTTTTTACTGCTTATAATTTCATGGCGTGAGTTTTCATTGCTGCTCTTTTCCCTTACGCTTTTGTACTCTTCCTGACACGCTTTCTGTGTCTTGCTTGCTTTTAAACGTAAGAGTTAATTTTATCTCGTTTTACTCTTTCATTCCAATGTACTTATCTATTTTTCCTCCGGTAATTTTTCTACCTGTTATATTCTTCTAATGTAAGAGTTCATTTAATTTAACCGTTCCACCACAACATGTACCTAATAATACATATCACTAACCCTTCTTAACTTAACCTAACGTAACAACACTCAACTGTGTACTGTAGTTAGCATCAAAAATATGTTAAGCACCAACCCTGATGTACAAAGTCCTTTCCAAGACAAGTAAAGCAAGAAAAAAATAATATGAAATAACTTTTTAGTTCCTATTCAGTATAATAAACAAAAAAGCTGACTAATAATATATATATATATATATATATATATATATATATATATATATATATATATATATATATATATATATATATATATATATATATATATATATATATATATATATATATATATATATATATATATATATATATATATATATATATATATATATATATATATATATATATATATATATATATATATATATATATATATATATATATATATATATATATATATATATATTTTTTTATTGTTTTCAAAGTTGATGTTTTACTTCATATAGTTTTCATTGTTATTTATTTTTCTAGAGTTATGTTAAGCATTTCTCTCTCTCTCTCTCTCTCTCTCTCTCTCTCTCTCTCTCTCTCTCTCTCTCTCTCTCTCTCTCTCTCTCTCTCTCTCTCTCTCTCTCTCTCTCTCTCTCTCTCTCTCTCTCTCTCTGTCTTGTTTTACGGAATATCGCAAAGTTTCCTCTTTTGTATTTTCCTCGCTAGGGTTTTTTCCATCCTTTTTTTCACTGTTCCATTACGATTGGAACTTTTCTTCATCTACTTTTTATTCCTGTCTTTGGTTATAAATGATCTTAAGTAACAGCAGATTTTTATTTTTAATTTTCGTTGATTTCAATGCGTCTTGAAGAAGGACGACGATTTTCTTCATTCTTTCCTTTTTTTTTTTTTTTTGGCGAGCTTGCAGTAAAGTGAACACCTGCAATTGCTTAAACTGCATCCATCAATGGCAGCTGGGCATTTTTCGTTTCATTTCCTTGTGTTCCTTGTTATTTTCTCATTCACGCACTCACTCACATGTACACTGAAGTTGAACGATTCTTTCTTCATGATTTCACACTCTCTCTCTCTCTCTCTCTCTCTCTCTCTCTCTCTCTCTCTCTCTCTCTCTCTCTCTGATGGTAACGTGAACACCTGAAATCGTTTTCGCCACAGCAATTAAGGATCGCCAGGTATTTCTCGTTGAATTTCCGGTCGAGCTTAAGGGCGAAAGAGAGGAGATGGGAATGGGAGGGAAGGTGGGCTGGAAAGCGGGAAAGGGAGTCAAGGTCATGATGGATTCCTCCCCTTCCTAGCGCCCCTCAAATTGCCTTCACTTTCTCGCTTTATCTCTGTGTTTATTCCGGGAATTTACCTCGCAGCGTCCGCCTCACTTTTTTGTCTTGTGTGTGTGCTTATGTGTGTGTGTGTGTGTGTGTGTGTGTGTGTGTGTGTGTGTGTGTGTTGGTAAGATGAGTGAGTGGATGTAAGTCTCTCTCTCTCTCTCTCTCTCTCTCTCTCTCTCTCTCTCTCTCTCTCTCTCTCTCTCTCTCTCTCTCTCTCTCTCTCTCTCTCTCTCTCTCTCTCTCTCTCTCTCTCTCTCTCTCTCTCTCTCTCTCTCTCTCTCTCTCTCTCTCTCTTACACTTATGAGTTTCTGTGTGGAGCATCAGCGAGAAAGGAAGGGTTATCTCCCACATATAGGTCGCCAGCTCCATCCAGTGTGTGGACATGTTCGGCACCAAAGGAGCTGTTACTGTGGACATGTCTTGATTGTATGAGTGTGCATGTGCTGTCAGGATTGTGAGTGATACACCTCTGCCGTTGAATGGCTAGCAATCCTAAGTGCCGATCTTAGTAGAGGTGGTTCATATTCATGTGCCACCAGATGACTCCAGCATTTTCTGACCTGACACAAATACTCTAAATGAAAAGAAAGAGGAAATATTATTATAGATGTTTGTTTTGTACCACTACGTTCCTTTGATCTTTCGTATTTGTGCCCTTCCTAAATAGGTAGAAGTATCCGTCACAACATCAGTTGCCTTAGATGGTGAAGAGTCGTCAACACCGAGCGCCTCTTTCCTCTAAACCCTTCATCCTCGTCTTGTATTTTATGTGTAACAGTCCCTCGGTAAAAGTCGCTATAGTTTCTACAAATAGTTTTGGTAACATTTCTTTATTAACTACTGATTTTTTTTTCTTACATATGAACATTTCGTCGTCTTTTTATTACGCAGGAAAATTATTACGGATTGCAAGAACGCTTGTAATTTTATTATGAACATGAAAAGCAATCTGAATACTTTGTCGTGTCTCTTACATTCAACAGTTCCCATTAAAATTCATTGCCGGTTTCGGTGAGTGCTTTTAAGATTGCACTCATAAGACATATGAACACTTTGTCATGTTGCCTCTGAAACATAAGTCTCTAGTGATTGTCAGTGCCTTTTCCAAGAGTGTTTTCGTGATTTTAGTCATTAGTTTGACAAAAAAATATTCACATGCATAAATAAAAACGATACAAAAACTTCTGTAGTCACCTTTTTTGGGCCTTTGAAAATAAACGTGGTGAGAAAAGAAAGCGTCTAAGATTACGGGGTTCTTGAATCTCGCTTAGTTTTAAGCCTGACCTCAAAGTGGAATGACTTATCTTTGCTCGGCTTTATCGGGGCAGTGGCAGCGCTGGGAGATGCTGGCAGCTCTCATCTCTCCTGACGGTGCTTGTGTGTTATGCTCAAGAAGAGGAAGATGAGAGAAATGAAACGCCCTGGAATTATATATACGTAAACCGAGGGAGATGCTGGATGGAAATGATGCTGGGAAGAAGAAAGAGGAGAGGAGATAAAAGCTGAGGAGGAAAAGAGATGACATGGCAAGGGAATAAAGCTAAGAAAAGATGATATGATATGAGCCTGTAAATTGTGGTTGCCTGTTATGTGTGTGTGTGTGTGTGTGTGTGTGTGTGTGTGTGTGTGTGTGTGTGTGTGTGTGTGTGTGTGTGTGTGTGTGTGTGCGGGCGTGCGTGTTTAAGCTGTAGAAAGATTTGGCAAAGAAATATAAAATAAGTTAAAGTTGCAGAAAATGGATACAAGAGGAAAATTATGTGAACTCTTGAGGATTTATATTGTTAACATGTAAATTGTAGGAATGTCAAGTGTATGTCCAGAAATATGTAAAGAGATTTCAAGGAGAAAATAAAAAGAATATAATGCCAGAGTTGATATATAATAAGGAATTAATGCACGGCGTTATTGAGGATTTAAAACGAAATAAGCTAATCTAGGGGTATATTGTGTGATTGATACGTGTACCTGCAAAAATAGAAGACATACGAAATTTCGGTAAAGATTATATAGAAAAAAGTATATAAAGTCACAGAGAATTTATATAAGAAAGGAATAATATAAACTGTTATTGATGATTTAAAACGATACATATTAGGAATGAATATATGCTAAGGAGATGGTCTAAGAAAGCCATATGACGCAAATAATATTCCCTGCAAGATTTCTTATAGATTATGAAGCATGAAATATTGAAAAGACTTACAGTGGTTTGAAAATTCTTGAAAATTCATTTGATAAGAAATAATGTGAATAGAAAAGAAAAAAACATAGACAAATATTTCAAAATGAGATAGTGGGTCAAGGAAAGACGTGTCGGAGAGAGAGAGAGAGAGAGAGAGAGAGAGAGAGAGAGAGAGAGAGAGAGAGAGAGGCGGTTGCTTGTGGAAGTTAATTGGGTTACGATGGAGGAGGAGAGCATGTTGTTGAGGTTGTGTTGGCTGTGGAAGAGGAGGAGAAGGAGGAAGAGGAGAAGGAAAATTAAGAAAAGAAGGAGGTGGAGGAGGAAGAAGAGAAGGAACTGCGTGAAAAGGAGAAAAGAAACAAGGTAATTAAAAAAAAAAAAGATTACAAAATAAGGCCACATTGAAGTAAATTGGATGTTAGAAGAAAGATGATAATAATAGGTAGAAAAAAAATACAACATATTAGAAAAGTAGAACAAAAATAATAAAAATAAATGACAAGATAAATGAAATGGAACGGAACAAGAATTGGGGTGAAATATAAACTAATGAAAAAAAAAAAAATGGAGAAAAAATATAGACTCAATAGTTAAAATAAAGTCGAGATCGGATAAATTAGAGAAAAAATAAAGTTAAATACTGTATAATGCAAATAGAAAACGTAAATCAAGGTATTATAGTGGATCAGGTGGTGAGCGTGGGATCAGACAGACGTCCATGCGTAGGTTCGAATCCCACCACGCCGTCTTGAAACTTCGTCATTTGTCGAGTGGTTTAAAGTTATCTGCATGCCATCATGATACCCAGGTTCTAGGTGGAGGTGTAATTGCCTTACACCAAAGAAGCGCTTGAGTGGTGATATGGGCCGTGATATGGGTATATGGGTACCACTATAAATAAAATTGCCTGCGCCGCTAATGGGTGGAAGCTGAATAGGGCTTCCCATATTTTCTTCAAGTAAACCTACAGGCGCTAGACTATAGGCTATAACATAAAAAAAAAAATACCTACAATAAACTTCAAGATAAACGAAAGAAAAAAAAGACAGGTTCCTACATGAACACGAAAAAAAAAAAAAAACAATATAGCGGCTGAAATTACAAGAGAAACGAGAATCACCAGAGAGAGAGAGAGAGAGAGAGAGGCGACCGAACCGGTATCGAAATAGAAAAAAAAAAAAAAAAAGAGCTGGTTGATGCAAGATGAAAAGAGGATTTTGAAGCGATGCAGGTAAAACTAGGATGAGTGGAGGAGAGAGGCAGAGCGAGGCAGGAACAGACAGGCAAAGGGAGAGGGGAGAGGAGAAACAGAGTGGTTCTAGAGTGGAGTGGACCTGGAGTGAGAGAGACAGAGAGAGACAGAGAGGGAAAGAGGGTTAGGGGACGGAGTGTAGGTGGAAGAGGAGGGGGAGGAGGAAAAAGGAAGAGTGGGTGAATGAGACCCTCACAAGAGCACATTTCACATTATGAGCATCGCCTCCGCTGTCTCGTGGAAGGAACGCTAACGAGATTATCTTGTCTAAGTGAGGCCATTTAAGACTAATATAATATGATGTTCTTGAAGATAAGGGTGAGGATGGAGGAGCTGGAGGAGGGCGACGAGGAGGAGGATAAGAAGAAGGAGGAAGGCTTAGGCGACGAAGTACTTCCACAAGAGAGATGAGTATAACTATGAAAATCAGAGGGAGAAAAATGATAAATATAAAATGGGATACTTGGGTCACTAATGTAAAACAAATACAGAGAGGATTTTTTTTCTATGATAAGTTTTAGAATGGAGGAAAAGAAGTAAATGACTATGTTGAGGGAAGTAATGAGGAGAAAAATAATGAGTATAGTATGAGATTAAAAAATGAGAAGGATGAAGAAGGAATATGGGGGGATGGAGAATGGAGAGGAGCAGGAAGAGGAGAACGAGGTCAAGGATATGAATGATGAATAGAAAAATAAAACAATATTTGTGAAATAGGAAGTGAAAGTAGTAAAAATCCAGGGAAAAAATTAATCGAAGAAAACCTCACATGTTCCTTATTGATATAAGAAGGGAGAGGAGACGGTACTGAGAGTGCAGGAAAGGACAAAAATCAAATCTTAAATTATAGAAAAAAAAATGCCTGTAAAATTTGGGAAAAAAATAAACAACCAAATATAAAAACACAAAGCCGCCCTGTAGCAGTACAAAAAGGAAGAGATGTACTAACGATGAACGAATACAAAAGAAAAAACCAAGAGAAAAATAATCAAAGGTTAGTAAAAGATAAAGAGCAAAACAATGAAATGCCAAATGGTAAACCTTAGGAAAAATGCATAACACTCATAAGATCATACTAGAAATGGAGCAAGGAAGAAGTTTAGCAGAAAGTTACTGAAAATAACTATGAAGACAAAGTAAAAATCAGTTAAATATTGATGAAAGAAATTAAATACCATTGAAAAATAGCAAACCATAACCCTCACAAGAAACCACAATAAATTAATGAAAAGAAAAAGAAAGAAAGCAGAAAGTTACTGAGGAACCGAGAATAACCAATAAATAAGTGTATGAGAAGGAAAAATGTTAAATGTGTATGAAGACGATAGATGCCTAAAAATAGCATACGTAACCACAAAAGAAAAGAAAAGGAAGAAAAACAGCTGAAAGTTACTGAGAATGATGAAAGTAATATGAATAAACCACAGAGAAGGAAAAACTAATAATCAAGGAGCAACCACCACAGGCAACCACGTAACCACAGCAGAGAGGGAGGGAATGAAGGAAGGCAGCGGGAAGGTACCGAGAACTGGGACGAGACGGAACAACACGTCTTAGTAAGGCTTTGTACCCACTAACAACTCATTGCCTTGACGAACAGCTAGCACGGGAGGAACAATGCTACGGCTTACTGCACGACAATGACTTAGTTTGCACCTGAGTAATTGGTCTTGTCAGTCCTTCTTCCCTCTCCTGTATGAAGACATCTCTCCTCGCTCTCTCTCCCCCTCTCTATCTCGACCACTGAACGAGCCCACGTTGTTACGCTGTTGTACATACGCTAACCAATTTTGCGTGAATGGGCCTTTATATGCTGATGTGTTTGTGTTTTGCTATCTTACCCGTAGTTATTTTGCTGGGATGGTACTGCTTGTGTGTGTGTGTGTGTGTGTGTGTGTGTGTGTGTGTGTGTGTGTGTGTGTGTGTGATTTTCCGTTTTCTTAGTGGTGATAGTAAGTTTGTTGCTTCTGATATTCATGTTCCTTCTCCCTTAATTTTTTTTTTCCTCTTTTTTCTTTTTCTTCATTTTTTCTTCTTCTTTATCTTCTTTTTTTCTTCTTCTTCTTCTTCCTCTTCTTCTTCTTCTTCTTCTTCTTCTTATTATTATTATTATTATTATTATTATTATTATTATTATTATTATTATTATTATTATTATTATTATTTATTATTATTATTATCATTATTATTGTTATTATTATTATTATGATTATTATTATTATTATCATCATCATTACT
>NC_059266.1:2550538-2585538 GCF_017591435.1 Portunus trituberculatus | reverse complement strand
TCCTCCTCCTCCTCCTCCTCCTCCTCCTCCTCCTCCTCCTCCTCCTCCTCCTCCTCCTCCTCCTACTTCTCCTCCTCCTCCTCCTCCTCCTCACCGCCGGTATTGGCATGTCCTGACGTGTTGCTGAGCCTCGGGTGATGGAAGGAAGGAAGCAGAGGAAGAGGGAGGACAAAAAGCATGGACGCAAAATGGAGGAAAACTGACGAGGAAAAATGAGAAAAGGAATGAGGAATTATACCAGAGAGAGAGAGAGAGAGAGAAGAGTGGTTTGGATAAGCGAAAGAGAAACTACCGAAGACCAAAAGGGAAATTTTTAAATAAAGTCTTGATTTGGAAAACTTTTTTAGCCTCTTGACTCACCAATTGACTTTCTTATTGCAGGTCTCTGAATGACGGACGGACTGACTTACGGGCTGAATTAACACTAAGGGCTCTTTTTTTTTTATCTCACTCTCTTTACCTCCTCTCATTACCTGTTCAAGTTCCGCCTCACCTCGCTCGCGGCTCACCTGTAGACTTAATTAGATATTGACAGGTCTGGTAGTGGAGAGTGGATTTTTTTTTCATCTTATAATTAAAAAGTGGATTATGTAAATTGAAAACCTTCTATATTTTTTTTTTCCTGGGAGAGTGTGTTGGATATAATTTTATAGGTGTTATATTTTTTCACTTAACTTTTCTTCTTCTTTTTTTATTTCGTCCATTTATATTCCCTTATTAATTTTTAGAAGGGTTTGATTTTAATTCCCTGTTTTATGTATCAATTATTTATGAAAATATTAAGGTTTAGAAATGTTTATATATTTTTACATGCATTAAAGAATTCAATATTGTTAAACTTATTCATTCATCTTCTTTACATTGACTTTTAAAATGTACATGTCTAGAGTCCTGTCTGGATTTGCTTTCTATATTTATTTTTTGTCTTGTTGTAATGTCAGTTTTTCAATAAGAATTTCCATTAACAATTTTTTTCTCTCTCTCTCTCTCTCTCTCTCTCTCTCTCTCTCTCTCTCTCTCTCTCTCTCTCTCTCTCTCTCTCTCTCTCTCTCTCTCTCTCTCTCTCTCTCTCTCTCTCTCTCTCTCTCTCTCTCTCTGTCTTCTCTCTCTCTCTTATCAGTTTACTTATCTATGTTTTTTTTCTTTTATATATCATCAATCAGTTAACCAATTTATACACTTAACTAAATGCCTGTCTGTATTTTCCCATGTATCATTTTATTTCCCTTTTTTTTTTATTTATATCACTGGTCACCTGTATTTTGTAAGTATGTGAATGGATATGTAGATAAGTGTATTATGTGATGGTCTATCCCTTTACCGGTCTCTCTGTCTGTATGCCTGTCTGTCTGTTTCTTCAGCATCATCATATTATTCATTCGCAACATCATTCATTAGGGGACGGCAGAATAATGTATGTAAGTAGGTGAGAGAGCGAGGGCAGAGAGAGAGAGAGAGAGAGAGAGAGAGAGATGGTTCATATTCCACCTGTCCCGCGGAAAGACATACTAACGAGGTGCCTCAGGTGCATGTGGCTACATGACCGATTGGCGAGGCATAATTTATTTGGTCTCACTTGTGTTACCTGCGCTATTCTTTGCTGCTTCGATAAAAAGTGTTTGTTTGTGGGAAAGTGTCGAAAAGTGTGATGAAGATTTGCGTTATTTTTTTTTTTTTTTTTTTTTTTATTTCGTGGATTTAAGTGTGTTTTCTTGAGTTTGTTGGTTGGTTGTATTTTAAATCTATTTTCTTTTGGTTTAATTGAGTTCCTGTTTTATTTTCTTCCTTTATGTTATATTTAAGATTTTTTTTTTTAGAAAGGTGCATTTAAGCTCCATTTGTTTTCAGGTTGCAATTTTTTTTCTTTCGTGGTTGTCTATTAATTGAATGTATGTGTTGTTGTATCACAGACTTTATGAAGTTGATATATGAATACTATCGACTAACCATAAGTTAACCTAATTATCAGACAACATAAGAGAAACACACACACACACACACACACACACACACACACACACACACACACACACACACACACACACACACACACACACACACACACACACACACACACACATTAATAATATCGTAAAATAAAAAAAAAAAACTAATCCTTTTTTATTGTTTCTTTCCCCCACAGTCTGCCGGCAGTTTTCCCGACCTGTGTACGCGATGGTTGGTTCTGTTCAGCCCGACAGCTTTGATACCCTCCACTCCTACACCAACACTTTCCAGATGCCCTTCGTAACTCCCTGGTTCCCGGAGAATGTAAGTATAGAAAATAATATTAATGGTCGGCTTCATTATAGTAATGCACTTTATTGTATCCATCATGTGTGTGTGTGTGTGTGTGTGTGTGTGTGTGTGTGTGTGTGTGTGTGTGTGTGTGTGTGTTGGTATTGAAAGAGTTAGTATAATTGTTTTTTTTTTCTATATATTACTGGTTATTATGATTATCTCCATGACTTTTTTTCATAGTGTCCTTGTTTTGTTATCTGTAGCACCAATACTCCTATTATCGTCACCACCACCACCGCCATTATTTATATCATCATTAGCATCATCATCATCATCGTCGTAGTCGTCTTCGTCGTCATCATCATCATCATCATCATATATTGTTATCATCATCATCATCACATCCTCCTCTTATCACCATCACTATATTATTGTCACTGATAGTCACGGAAAGTAACGGAATAATACATAATTCTCTCTCTCTCTCTCTCTCTCTCTCTCTCTCTCTCTCTCTCTCTCTCTCTCTCTCTCTCTCTCTCTCTCTCTCTCTCTCTCTCTCTCTCTCTCTCTCTCTCTCTCTCTCTTTAAAGGTCACCAACCTCGCCCTGGTGATAATATTCGCCGCAATGCCGCATCAAAAGAAAGATTCAAGCTCGTAAATAAAAATGTATCATAAAAAAAGGTCGAGGTTTCAGGAGCATGGCTGAAATATTCCCTGGTGTTGTGACGCAGGAAAGTATTGGCTGCGTGTTGACACCGAAAATAAAACTAGGTGGAATTAAGTTATAAGTCAAATAAATGCAACTGAAATTAAACGATAATGCAATAAAGCAGCACCGAAATATTGAAGATAAATAAATAAAATGTTCGAAAAAGGTGGTTTGTTTTTTGTTCAGCGGTGGTGATGGTGGAGGTGATCGTGATGGTGATGGGGTGATGGTGATGCTACTACTACTACTACTACTACTACTACTACTACTACTACTACTACTACTACTACTACTACTACTACTACTACTACTACTACTACTATTTCTACTACTACGACTTTCTTGTTACTGATTTCACTTTTTTTTCATGTTAATATTTGAAATGACTTCGAATGCGGTTTTATTTTTATACACCCGAGTTAAAAGAGTTCAATTTCCTCATTCTAACATTTCCGGCCATATTTCTCCCGTTTTTCTAATTTATTTTAATTATCACAGTTACCTTTTGTCCTTCTCTTCTCTGCTTCATTATTACTTTGCTTCTCCCTCTCCCTTTCGCTCTCCTTTTCGCTCTCTCTCTCTCTCTCTCTCTCTCTCTCTCTCTCTCTCTCTCTCTCTCTCTCTCTCTCTCTCTCTCTCTCTCTCTCTCTCTCTCTCTCTCTCATTTTTTGTCTTTTATCTTCACTATTTTTCTATTTCTTTCATTTCGAGTCTTATTTTTCTTTTCTTTTACTCTCCATCTTTCTCCTTTTCCTTCTCTACCTCTTATCATTTCTTCTTCTAATTTTCTTTTGTTTTTTTGTGATTTCTCCATGTGTCTTTTCCTTTCTCACCGAATTACCTTATTCCTTCCTTCCTTCCTTCGTATTTTTCTCTTTTATTCGTTATTTTCTTTATTCCCTTTTATTTCATCTTTTTCTCCTTATATTTATGTTTATTTTTGTCTTCTCTGTATTTTCTATTAATTTTAGTTCTTCCTTTATATTATGTACTTTTTTTCGTTATATTTTTATCGATATTTATTTTTTTAACATTTTTCCTGTTTTTTTTTTTATATAATACACAATTTTTTTTTTTTTTTTTTTTTGGTCAATTTCTTTTCAAAACCGTCTATATTCCTTTCATTTATTTTATATTTTTCTAGTGTTTCGTCTGTTTTAGCGTTTTTTTTTTTTTTTTGTTGTCGTCTTCATATATTATTATTTTTTCAGTGATTTTTCCCCTTCATACATTTTTTTTTATTTATTTATGTCTGTTTATTTCACACTATCACTATTTATTCAGTTTTTATTTATCTTTTTAAATTTATTATCTTTTTCATCTATTTACGTATGTCCTTGCAATGTTTTTTTTTTTTTCCCATATTTTTTTTCAGTCTCGTTTTTTTTTATATTCTCTTTTACGCTTCGAATTTATCCCCTTTTTCTTTATTTTTTTTGTCGTATCTTATTTCCTTTGTCCTCTCCCTTACTTCATTTTTTTCTTCTATTATTGTTTTTGTTTTCTTACATCTATTCTTTTCAAATCAACAGTTCATATTTTTTTGTACATTTTTTCTTTAGTTTTTGACACTTTTACGATTTTTGCCAACCTACATCACGTTTCTCCTTATTTTATCATTGTTATCCATTTTTTGCACCTTCATTACTCTATATATATATTTTTTTTCAATTTCGTATTTTACTCTTTAGTCAATCTTTTGTACCTAGTCTCCCTATCCACGTCTTATTATTATTATTATTATTATTATTATTTTATTCTTTACGTATCCTTTCCTCTATCCTCCCTTGCTCCCCCTTCCCTTCCTGGCGACGCGCTAAAACCATCCCAGCAGGAGTTCGACCGCTTATCACCCACACATCCCTCCCTCCGCAGACCTCACCATCTCACTTCTGATGCCAAACTAAGTGGTCTTGCACATTCTTGCCACCTACTGCTACCTGATGGGATACACACACACACACACACACACACACACACACACACACACACACACACACACACACACACACACACACACACACACACACACACACACACACACACACACACACACACGAAATTAGATGAACATATATAGAGTTAAGACAATACAAACTTCTCTCTCTCTCTCTCTCTCTCTCTCTCTCTCTCTCTCTCTCTCTCTCTCTCTCTCTCTCTCTCTCTCTCTCTCTCTCTCTCTCTCTCTCTCTCTCTCTCACACACACACACACACACACACACACACACACACACACACACACACACACACACACACGTCCGCACGCACGCAAAGACGGCTTAAATATGAGTCGCTGTGAGAAGTTAACGATTTTATGCGCTTATTCTTGCCAATCTCACGACTTTTCCAGCCTTGTCTAATGCACAAATCCGCTTCTCCACATGTAAAGAACTTGCGAGAGGCAGCATTTCTCTCTCTCTCTCTCTCTCTCTCTCTCTCTCTCTCTCTCTCTCTCTCTCTCTCTCTCTCTCTCTCTCTCTCTCTCTCTCTCTCTCTCTCTCTCTCTCTCTCTCTCTCATTCCTGACCCATTTCTTCATGTCATCTGTTTATAATTATTTATTTAGTTTTTTTTTTTTTTTTTTTTTTTTATTCTCAAGCTATGTCTATCTCCGGTTTAACCCCTTTAATACTAGGACACATTTTTTACCTTGAGTTTTGTGTACGATTAGACCATTTTATAGACATTAGGAAGGGTCTGTGGAGGTAAAAAGATTAGTGGCTAGAGTCTTCACTATTTTAATCCCCCACATGAATTTCTGAAGCTGTATAAATCACCAAATTGTAAGCAGAATGAATATGGAAACGCGTCATGGTACACAAGCGATTAATGTAAAATAGCAGAAAGTACATGATTTATTAAGAGGATTTCCCACTGCCTGTCCATTTTCGAAGTCTTGATATGTGTTATGAGTGTACGCACAGTCGTGGTCATTAATTGTGTCCTGCATTGTCGCAATGATGAATGGTAACCACGTCAAGTTGGAAGGTTTGAATAGCGCTGCGTCGTGAGTCGAGGAGTGCGAGGTGAAAGGAAGGAGACTGAAGAAGTCACGATGTATAATGCCTGTACATAGAAAATTGTTATTGAAACGCGCTGTTCCGTGTCATCCTATTCTTACAACAATAAACAGAACAACATTAGTAACATCAATGATAACCATAATAACAGCAACAACAAAATACTACTACTACTACTACTACTACTACTACTACTACTACTACTGTTCTTGGTATTATAATACTTCGGTTCAGTTGTACGTAATGTTTCAATTGTTTTATTATTTCCATATTGTTTTTTTTTTTTTTTGTATTTTCATTTTTAGTGCCTTCATTTTCTTCAACTAATTAATAATGTTTTCCTCGTTTGATGTTCTTAGTTTTTTTCTATTTTTTTTTCTCTCTTTACGGGACTTTCGTCTCTTCATTCCTCTCTCTTTACAAACGTCTCGGGCCGTCTTCGTCTTCCCTTTCCTTACTTCTACTCCTTTGTCGTCCCTCTCTTTGTGATGTTTCCACGTATGTGACTCCCTTTCTGAGAAGCATCGTCTTTTATATAACTTATAGTCCTCTTGTTTTTCTCCTCCTTTAATAAGATCACCTTTATCTCCCTTTTTCGAGTCAACCTTTTCCACTATACTCAACGATGCCACCAGGACGACGACTACGACAACGAGGAGGAGGAAGAGGAGCAAGTTTTTGGTCGTTTTCCCCCTGCCTTTTACTCCTGTTTTCCGCTCTCGTAGGCTTTCCGTGCTGGAGGGGGAAGGGTAATGCAATATTGTATGTAGCCCCGCCATCCCTCCGTCGCCAAGGTTGAGGTGGAGCAGTTTTATCAGCGTCTTTTTGCTCCTGTTTGCATCTTATCACTCGCTCCGTGGCTCCTGAGGCTGCTGGGACGCTTCAGGCAAACGTCACCGGGTCATTCAGACGTTTGCCCTTGTGACTCCTAACCTTCTCTGTCTCTCTGTGTGCGTTTCGGTGTTGGTGGTTGGGTTTGTGTGTGTGTGTGTGTGTGTGTGTGTGTGTGTGTGTGTGTGTGTGTGTGTGTGTGTGTGTGTGTGTGTGTGTGTGTGTGTTTTTCTGGATTTTTGTCATTTTTTTCTGATCTTTGTATATTCATTTGTATATTTCTCTCTCTCTCTCTCTCTCTCTCTCTCTCTCTCTCTCTCTCTCTCTCTCTCTCTCTCTCTCTCTCTCTCTCTCTCTCTCTCTCTCTCTCTCTCTCTCTCTCTCTCTCTCTCTCTCTCTCTCTCTCTCTCTCTCTCTCTCTCTTCCCCCCCTTCCCATCCTCTCCTCTTCCCTCATTCCCTCCCTCCCTCCCTTCCTATTACCTTCTGTGGCTTATGCTTTTTCATCGTATCATGGAAGAAATTCGTTGACCGTATCCATGTCTGCGAGCATAAATATAGAAAAAAATTAAGGAAAAAAAAAGTTTATCAGTGTAGTACTTCCACGCGAACTAGAAGACCAATCATCTTGGCTATCAAAACTTTTGACATTTTCAGCCCAAGAAGTTGTTCAGATGAGGAGTTACGTTGCCTGGGGGGAAAGTAAGGGGGAGAGAGAGGGAAGGAGTGTGAGAGGAAGGGAATAGTGGAAGCTAGATAGTTAAAAATAGATGGAGGGACAGGAATAAGGAGGAAAGGAAGGGAAGGGAGAGAAAGAGGAATCGTGTTGTAAGGAAGGAGGGAAAGGGGCCAAGAATAGTGGAAGGAATGGAGAGAAGAGAACAAGGGAGGGATCAAAGAGTGAAATAAGGGTATAAGAAGGAAAGGGAGGAGGCAATGGAGGAAAGGAGTAAGGTAAGGGTCAGAGAGTAGAGAGAAAAAGGACAGGGTAAAGACGGAATGAAGGGAAGGAACAGGGAAGAGATCAGATGTTGAAGGAAGAAATGGGAGAAAAATCAAGGAAGGGAGAAAGGAATGGAGGGAAAGAGAAAGGTATCATAGTGTGGATGGATAGGAAGAGGTAAGAAGTGAAGGGAGAAGGAAACAGATGGAAGGAGAAGGAAGAAAATAGATGATAGAGGTAGTAAATGTGATAGGAAGGAAAAGGAAAGAGGAATAAAAGAAAGGAGCAATGGAGGAATAAGATGATGAAGGGAGGAGTATGGAGACAGAAAGGAAAGTAGGGGAGGATGATAAGGAGACATGAAGGAGAGAAAGGAAAGAAAAATGGGAAAGGAGAGTGCCTTACCCTACAAATCAAGTCTTTCTACACTTTTTTATTCTTTTTATTTTCACATTCTCTCTCTCTCTCTCTCTCTCTCTCTCTCTCTCTCTCTCTCTCTCTCTCTCTCTCTCTCTCTCTCTCTCTCTCTCTCTCTCTCTCTCTCTCTCCGCCACCTTCCTTCCGTATGTTTACATATGCACCCAAACAACCATCTATTCTTTTTGCTTCTTTTCCTTTACATTTTTTTCTTTTTGCTTTATTGTTTTAACTCATTGTTTTATATATATATATATATATATATATATATATATATATATATATATATATATATTATATATATTTATTTATATATATATTTATTTGATCCTTCAATACTATAGCCACCATTCGTGCATTCATCCAACTATTCCTTTCCTTCGTTTCCCCTTTCCTTCCTTCTTGTCCTTTTCTTCCTATTACCACTCCACTATCGACTTCCCCTTCTTCCATTACTTCATTCTTTTCATCATATTCGCCCTTCGTTTTCTCTCCTTTCCTTCACATTTCCACTGTCTTCCCTCCCTCAGTCATCCTATCGTGCTCTTTCATTATAGTCCCGAGTTACCGCTAAGACAACAGCGCGTGGAGCCTTCTAGTTTGTCCCTGCTGGTGTGTGCCTTCTGAGCTTCCTTCTTGAGTTTGAGAGCAGCAGATGGCGGGCGCAAGCTTGAGATACACAGTTAGTGCTTAAGTCGTCTTGTCCGGGCCGTTTTCGTCGTTGTGTTCGCTGTCGTGAGTCGCTGAGTGCTTGTAAGAACAGCAGCTTCCTCAGTCACAGGCCAACACCTGAAGGCAATTAGAAGCGCCAGCCAGATATTGCGTCATGGCCAGAGCGCAGATGTGAGAGGCAGCCTTAATTGGACGACACGTGACCACCAGGTGTTTCCAGTGCCGCTTCTACCTGTACGCCAATCACTGCAGGTGTAGAGTGCAAGAAAAGTTTGCTTGTTGGACACGCCTCACCAGGGAAACGTACTCTTCAAAGTGGCGAAAATAAGATTAACAAAAGGTGGAGAACAAAAGGATTATGTTTTTGTTCCTCGTTTGGTATGCATTGTTCAGTCAGGGTAGTTTTTTTTTTTTTTTTATGTAACGTTCATTTTTTTTAGCTATTTTCTTTCTCTAGTTTCATTTCTTCCAGTTACTCTCTTTGAGGCAACGGTGAGGCTGCAGTAAATATCGTTTCGTCTTTATTTTTTGTATTTTTGCAAAGTATACAACGTCTCTCTCTCTCTCTCTCTCTCTCTCTCTCTCTCTCTCTCTCTCTCTCTCTCTCTCTCTCTCTCTCTCTCTCTCTCTCTCTCTCTCTCTCTCTCTCTCTCTCTCTCTCTCTCTCTCTCTCTCTGCTCCCTCCTTCTTCTCATCTTCATTTCTGTTGACTAAACTAATACTTGTCACTGGTTCTCTCTCTCTCTCTCTCTCTCTCTCTCTCTCTCTCTCTCTCTCTCTCTCTCTCTCTCTCTCTCTCTCTCTCTCTCTCTCTCTCTCTCTCTCTCTCTCTCTCTCTCTCTCTCTCTCTCTCTCTCTCTCTCTCTCTCTCTCTCTCTCTCTCTCTCTCTCTGGTCCTCTCCTGACATTCCCCTTTTTCATATCCCTGTGAGGAATGCTCTTTCTCATTAACATTGCCTCCTGCCTGCCCTCCTCTTCACTTCCCTTCGTCCTCTTCCTTTTTTTTTTGTCTCCTTTTCCCTCCCTTTATCTTCCTATCTTTCTATCTTTTTCCTTCTCATCTCTTTTCCTCTCACTGGAAGACAAATGACCCCCTTGTGCTTTGCTTTAATGATATTCTCCGAGTTCTCTTTCTTTTTTTCTTTTTTTATTCTCTCTCTCTCTCTCTCTCTCTCTCTCTCTCTCTCTCTCTCTCTCTCTCTCTCTCTCTCTCTCTCTCTCTCTCTCTCTCTCTTAATTTTGTCTAAGTGACTTTTTGAGCATTTTTCAATCATTTTCCTGTTCTCGTTTTCGAAATTGTATCTTTCTGACGTTTTTTTTCAGTTTTCTTTTTTTCCAATTTATTCTATTTGATATTTTTTGGGGGAATTGAATTTTGTGTCCCTATTCTTTTTTTTTCTTACTTTTCATTCCTCTTTCCTCACTTTGTTCTTTGGTGAAAAAAACACTTTGATTTTGTTTTTTTTTTCTTTTTTTTCCAGGTATTTTTCTCTTCCTTTATTTCATCTTCCTCTTTTGCGCATCCTTTTTTTAGTCATGTTTCTTTTTTTTTTTTATCACCCGACAAAAAATAATAATCTCTCTTTCTCTTTCTCTCTCTTGTTCCCCTCTAACTTCATTTTTTCACTGATATTGCCTGATTTTTATTTTTCATTTAACATTTCTTTATGATGGCGTCAAAAATTTGCATTCTCTTTCCCTAAATATTTTTAAACTTCATTTTTTTCACCGATTTCACAGTTCTTAAAAAGGGTGAAAAAAAAAATTGGCTTCCCAAAATCCTTTCCAAAAATGTGTCCCTCCCGCGGCCCTTCACTTCAAGTCTGCCTTTGTGTCTGTTTTCCTTCCGTCACTACAAAGGGAAGGATGAAGGAAGGAAGGAAGTAAGGAAGGAAGGAAGGAAGGAAGGAAGGAAGGAAGGAAGGAGAGAGAATGTTTCCTACCTTAGTTCGTCTGTTCTTCCTCTGCCTTCCACCCCACTCTTAGTTCCTCTCTCTTCTCTTTCCTCTCCTCTCCTCTCTTGTCATCGTCCTACAGAGAGAGAGAGAGAGAAAAGAAAGAGATGTCTTGTCAGTTATTGTTTTATCCACTTTCTTTCTGCCTTGTCCTTTCATTTATTTTGTATCCTCTCTTTTCCTCTTCCCTTCTCTCTTCCCCTTCGCCTTATCAGTCCTCGCCCTCCTCTCAAATGTAAAATCTGTCAATGTTTTCTTTCTACGTTCTCTCTCTCTCTCTCTCTCTCTCTCTCTCTCTCTCTCTCTCTCTCTCTCTCTCTCTCTCTCTCTCTCTCTCTCTCTCTCTCTCTCTCTCTCTCTCTCTCTCTCTCTCTCTCTCTCTCTCCTCTCTCCTCCCTCCCTCCTCCTAATCCCCCACTCCTCCTCCTCCTCCTCCTACACCTCTTCCTCCTCCTCCTACTCCATTCTCTTCCTCCTCCTCCTCCTCCTCCTCGCGGGCACTCACTTCTCCATCAACACCTAATAACAACACGCACCTTCCTCTTTCCAACTACACTGATATATTTCTTCCTTGGTTCTCTCTCTCTCTCTCTCTCTCTCTCTCTCTCTCTCTCTCTCTCTCTCTCGTTTGTTGGTTGGTTTTCATTGACGTGTTGTTTTCTCTTCTGATATTTTCTTTTTTTTTCATTTGAGTTTTATTTCTAGATGTTAATAAGATACAGAAGATGAAGAATGTGTGATAAATTATAAAGAATGATTATATGATAGTTTTTTTTTTTTATACTGCACATATTTTATATTTAGCCACTGAGAGAGAGAGAGAGAGAGAGAGAGAGAGAGATTTTGTGTGTGTGTGTGTGTGTGTGTGTGTAATTTCACCACGGTCGTCTCCTGGTCACCCAGCCAGCCTTCCCCATTACGGAGCGAACTCAAGAGCTCATAGACCGATCTCCGGGTAGGACTGAGACCACAACACACTCCACACACCGGGAAAGCGAGGCCACAACCCCTCGAGTTACATCCCGTACCTACTTACTGCTAGGTGAACAGGGGCCACACATAAGAGGCTTGTCCATTTGCCTCGCCGCACCCGGGACTCGAACCTGAGCCTTTTCGGTTGTGAGCCGAGCGTGCTAACCACTGCACTACGCGGTGTGTGTGTGTGTGTGTGTGTGTGTGTGTGTGTGTGTGTGTGTGTGTGTGTGTGTGTGTGTTTGCTGCTAATTGGCCTTGTGTGACAGTTCCATTTTCTTTGTAGATGTGAAGGGAGACTAACATATACCAGGAATTCGCATTTTTGTTTCTTTTTATTACTTTTAGCGAGCTTGCATTCTTTTTTCTTATATTTCATTACGTTTCAGTTCATCATTTTTTTTACGTATTATCTATTTTTTTTTCTATATAAAATTCAAATATTTTTTCTTCTTGTTTTAATCAAATTGTTTTGACTTTTTATCCTGTCCTCTCTCTCTCTCTCTCTCTCTCTCTCTCTCTCTCTCTCTCTCTCTCTCTCTCTCTCTCTCTCTCTCTCTCTCTCTCTCTCTCTCTCTCTCTCTCTCTCTCTCTCTCTCTCTCTCTCTCTCTCTCTCTCTCTCTCTCTCTCTCTCTCTCTCTCTCTCTCTCTCTCTCTCTCTCTCTCTCTCTCTCTCTCTCTCTCTCTCTCTCTCTCTCTCTCTCTCTCTCTCTCTCTCACACACACACACACACACACACACACACACACACACACACACACACACACAGAGAGAGACACACAGACACAAACACAAACACACACACAAACACACACAATACCATCGAGAAACTCCAACCTTTTAGTTGATAAACAGAGTTCATAATATTAGAATTGATAATGTTTACTTAGTTTGCCCACAGTTCCGAAGAACTCTCTTCAGGTCATCAACTGTGGAATTCTTTACCAACTAAAATCAAAACAATGAATAGCCTGTCGCAATTTACAAGAGAATTAAAACATCTTTGAAAATTTTGTTGGAACAATTGTTTCATGAGCATTATTGTTGTGGGATTATATATATATATATATATATATATATATATATATATATATATATATATATATATATATATATATATATATATATATATATTATGATAGACAGACTACTTTGATACGCGGAGTAATATATTGTTCTGTGTATGATGAACTGTGACCGTGGGTAGAGTTACTTGTCCACCCCACGGGATGCCACGCGCCACATCTCAGTCGTTCCCAACACAGCTTCTGGAACAGACTCACGCTCTACCTGGCAATCCTCTTGCCTTTTCTCTTTGACTGGTTCTCCTGTCCTGCACAGCCAGTCTACCTCTACAGTCTGCTGTCTACAGTCACACTCCAGTGTCTAGACTGTAATTCTACATCATCACGCTTGCTACAAGCTTCATCTAACCGCTACCGACTAGAAGTCTCGCTCTGGCCACCGGCTACTTCTCAAGCCTCCACGGCTACTCGCTACCAAGTCTACCAAGCTTCAATACGCTTTGTATCTTACAATGAACACAGGGAAAGGCCCCGGTGTTTCTCTTCAACCACACTAGAACAATATACTCGTATATATATATATATATATATATATATATATATATATATATATATATATATATATATATATATATATATATATATATATATATAAATCGTATTTTGAAAAAAATAATTGTTTTGATGTTTATATGAAAAATGTTTGTAAATTGATTTTATTTCCCTCATATAATACGAATTTACGTTCTTTTTTTTTTTAATGCAAGTGTGAGTAGTATATTAGGTTAATGGTCAAGTAAGTGAGTAGGGATATTATTCGAAGCACTTCTGGATATGAATGACGTAATTTAAGTGATCATCTGTATAGAAATGAATTTATTGTGTATTTTTGCCTTTCATGTATCGCATCCACATCATAGTAAATAATAGAATTCTGTCTCTCAGGGAACTTCGGCTCGACAGACTGTGCCATTTCATGTATATAAATTTACTTTTGCTAATATTTATTTTTTCCTCTCATGACAATAAAATTTACTTTAATTTTGCTTTGAACACACACACACACACACACACACACACACACACACACACACACACACACACACACACACACACACACACACACACACACACACACATACTTAACATATTTTTCTTCCTGTTACCTTTTTTTCCGCTTCGTAGTTTGAGTCGTAGTGATGTAATGGTTCAAAGGGATTTCATGGCATAAGTCAACAACAACACACATTTTTAATCCTTTGCCATGTTGACAGAAAAATATAAGAATTATTTGCAGTGTTTTTGTCCACATATTTTTGTTTTATTTTCTTCAGATTTTTTTTTTTTTCTTTATTATTACATAGTCTCTCATATTTTTCCTTATATCATCATTTACTTACTAACATTTTTTTCCTTCTTTTCTCTCTCTTTCCTTTATCTTACCCCTACCCTTTCCTTTTCCTTCCCCTCCTCCTCCTCTTGTTTATTTTTCTTTTCTTCTTCTTCTTCTTCTTCTTCTTCTTGTTTTTGTTGTTGTTGTTCTTCTTGTTCTTGTTCTTCTTCTTGTTCTTGTTCTTGTTCTTCTTGTTCTTCTTCTTCTTGTTCTTCTTCTTCTTCTTCTTCTTCTTCTTCTTCTTCTTCTTCTTCTTCTTCTCTCTCCTCCATTACTTGTCTTTTCCTACTCTTCCTCCTCCTATATTCCCGTAAATGTTGCTCTTTCTCTCCTCCTCCTCCTCCTCCTCCTCCTCCTCCTCCTCCTCCTCCTCTTCTTCCTTTTCCTCCTCCTCCTCTTCCTTCTCTTCCTCCTCCTCCTCCTCTTCTCCTCCTCCTCCTTTACGGCGTCCTCCTTGTCCTTCTTCCATCAATTTCTCGCGAGCCAATTCCTCCTCTTCCTCTTCTTCGTCGTCCTTTTGTTTCTCCTCCTTCTCCTCTTCCTTCTGTTCATGCTCTTCCTTCTTATGTTCCTCCTCCTTCTTCTTTTCGTCATGTTCTTCCTTTTATTCATTTTCATCTTTGTCATGTCCGTTAATCCTTCTCCTCTTCCTGCCTCTTCCTATTCGTCTTCATTTTCTTCCTCTCCATCATCATCATCTTCATACACCTCATATTCCTTCTGTTTTTCCACTCATCCTCATATATTTGCCTTCTTCATTTTCCTCCTCCTCATGTTTGTCCTTCTCCTCGTTCTCCTAGTCCTTCTCCTCCTCCTCCTCCTCCTCCTCGTCCTTCTCCACCTCCCCCTCCGTTTACCGTCTCACCACGATCACTGAGCAGAAAATAGGCCGGTGCCCGTCCAGCCGTGTTCTGTTGATAGACGCTGTGGCGGAGGCGTGGGAACCAGGATTAAATTTTCGCCAGAGATTGAGACACAAACGATATTACCATTTTTTTTTTTTAAGCCGAAGGGGGTGTTCTCTCTCTCTCTCTCTCTCTCTCTCTCTCTCTCTCTCTCTCTCTCTCTCTCTCTCTCTCTCTCTCTCTCTCTCTCTCTCTCTCTCTCTCTCTCTCCTTTCTCTTATTTTGCTTCGGTAGTGTCTGGCATGATTTAATTAGACGAGGTAAACAAGATAAAACAAGGTTGTGTGTGTGTGTGTGTGTGTGTGTGTGTGTGTGTGTGTGTGTGTGTGGGTGTGCGTTTTGCTTCTGTTTTGAGCGTTTATTTCATCATGTCTTTTCTTCAATAATGAGTAATTGGAATCATATAAGCCTTTTATTTTGCCGTCATCTCACTATCAATATGTTAAATACAAATTAAAAATGTGTCTAGACATATTTTTTTTCTATTTTTGTGTTATTTATATATTTTTTTATATTATTTATTTATCTATTTCTTTTCTCTTATTAATCCTATTTGGGTATGTGTCTAGGGCTAAAATTCTTCGACTCTATCGGTAAGGAAGAATTATTTGTTGAACTTTGTATTATTCATATAAATGATATAATCAAACATTATTTATTATATTATATCGACATTATTTTTTTTTCTCGACATTGTTTTCCCTGCCATCATTGTCCTCCTTTTCCTCTTCTTCCTCCAACTATTCCTCCTCCTCCTCCTCCTCCTCCTCCTCTTCAAAATTACTAACCAAACACAGTCACACGTTCTTGCGTCATACCCTAATGCAGTCATCCACTTTGCCTACTTTACTTCGCCAATCTTATTTTCGTCATTTATTAGATAGACGAGTAAACTCCTCTTTGGTTTGAGTAACTCGCCCGCTCTGTCCACTCCGCCCTGCTCACTCTGCTGATGCGTGGCTCCGGTGTCTTTCCGAAAGCAGCTGCAATGGAATGTTTTGGGGTCTGGAAGAAAAGTTGGGGCAGTTTGTTACCTAAAACTGAAGAAAGATATGGTGGCTATGAAATTACGACGTGTTAATTTTGTCTTCGTCTTCGTGTGTGTGTGTGTGTGTGTGTGTGTGTGTGTGTGTGTGTGTGTTTGTGTTTGTGTGGGATGTCTCCATTACTTTCCGTGTCCTATTTCTAGTTTTGTTTACTTATTTTTAGTCCTAGTTCTTCTCTTTGGCTTTTTTTTTATTTTATAACATTTCGTATTGGGTTTTGTGTATCCGCTTTTACTCTCTTATGCAGTGCTGAAGTTGACATTAGGGTTTTTACTGCAATCTTTGGTAATGTTTTTTTTTTTTTTTTTTTTTTTTTTTTTTTTACGTTGATAGTGTTTGAAACTTGGGCATGTTGGGTTTCAAATATATAGTTTACATCATTTTCTACGTCCTTCATATTAGTATATACCGTTCACACATTTTTCCTCTCTCTCTCAAAACCTGGATGGTTGTGTCCTCGACAACGTTATCCTTGTAGATTGTGATTTGATTGGCTGCTGCTGCTGCTGCTGATGCTGCTGCTGCTCCTGTTGCTGCTGTTCGTGTACATTTGTTTTTATTTTCCTAACAAAAGTTTTTTTTTTTCTAGAATCATCCTTAACGACAGTTACTTTTAAAGGGAGAAATAGTAACTTTGGAATATTATTATTTTTTTTTTTAAAGTTCCTAACAGTATATATATTTTTGCACATTTATCGAGTAGAGCAATTTACAAATGACCACTTTTTTTTTCTTTTTTATTTTCTCCGCTGGTGGCAGTGTTGCAATTTGATTTAGTGTAGTTAGTGGAGCGTCCAGCGTCCGTGGCAGCCAATCAACGCCACTCTGTGTCCGCCAATCAGCGAGGCCATCAGTGCTGCGGCGCGTGATTGGTGGAAATGAGAGCAGACAGACCAATTGGGTAAAAGATCCACTCCTTCATTGAGACGAGTGAGCGGGGCGGTGTGTACTTTGAGGAGAAGGAAATATAAGAGGAAATAGAAAATAGGAGGAGAGGGGGAACGAGGAGGGCTAAAAGAGGAAGAGTAATATGATCAGGAGGAATAGGATTGAAAGGGAAAGCAGGAGAGAAATCGAAAAATAAAGATGACTATAAAATAACGGAATAAATGCAAGCTGAAAAAAGTTAAAAGAAGTGAAAAGAAAAAAAATGTATTTGTATGTAGAGGAAGAAAAGTGTAAGGCGAAAGATAAGAAGGGACACACGGAAGAAGAGAAGTAAGGAAATGAACAGTAATAAAAATGAGAGCGAGAGAATGATTCTACCAAACATTGGAGGAAAAAAGGCTTTATTTCTCATTTATTCTCTCAAAAAAAAAAGAAGGAAAGAAAGGAAAGAGAAAGATTCAATGTTTGTGGATGATTTTCCTCCAGAAATTGTAATATGATCAGAAGTTCTTAAAAAAAATTACCCCACATCTTCTGTTCCCTCTCTTCTTTCCTACCTTCGCCTTCCTCTCCTCTCCTCTCCGCTCCTCTCCTGCTCAAAGTCTCTATTCTTTTCCTGAACTATCTCCTCCCCAAACCTGTATCTCCTCTTCCTCCTCCTCCTCCTCCTCCTCCTCCTCCTCCTCCTCCTCCTCCTCCTCCTCCTCCTCTTCCTCTTCTTTTATCCTTCTCCTCCTCGTTTGTGAGTGCTTAGTGACATTTATTCTTTTTATCTTTCACTTTAAATAATCGGACCTTTATCCCCGAAACGCTTCCTTCCTATTTATAGAGACGGTTACCAACCCTCATTTGTTTCGGCTTATTTTCGGAGCCATTTTTTGTCGACCCCTTAGGCCGTTATGTCACATCCCTCCATTCCCCCTAGTCCTTTCTCTCCCTCTCTCCACCATTTTCTTACTCCCTCCCTCTCTCCACCCACCACCTTTTCCTTTTTCTCACTTTTCTCTAGGTCCCTCCCTCTTCTCTCTCTCCATTTTCTTCCTTCCTTATTTCATTCTCTAAAGCCTTTTTGAACGTTCGATTTGACTTCCCATCGTTTTCCATTTTCCTTCGTTATCTATAGTCTTTTTTTTCGATTTTTATCTCTATCTTATAATCTGCATTTTTGAGCATATCCTATCTCACCTTCTCTCCCTTTTTTGTCTTTCTTTTTTATCCTTTTCATCGCCGTGTGTGCTTCAGGCTCTCTTTCAACTCTCTCTCTCTCTCTCTCTCTCTCTCTCTCTCTCTCTCGCTCTCGCTCTAGTTCTCGCTCTACTTCAAACTTAGGAAAATTTTGATATACGGAAAATAAAAAAAAAAAATGTAAATGAAATGTCCAAATTCGGATCCTTTATGTTTTTTTTCTTAATTATTTTAGAAAGGCGTGGAAAAGCAAGTTAAGGATGGAGTGTGTGGCAAAAATAATTCCTTCAACGTCCTTAAAACTGGAGGGTCGGAAGGTTGCGGGCCGCCCTAAAGCCCTTAAAAGTTTATGGACGTTCATTCCGCCCTTCCCTGCGTGGCTCAAATATTAAATACCAAATCGTAATATATTTTTCTATCGACCGGTTTTGGCACATTTCGCGATCCCTACTCTGCTGCAGGCGCCATAACGCAGAGCAGGGGAGGAAGAGGAGTAAGAGGAGGAGGAGGTGGAGGAGGAGGAGGAGGAGGAGGAGGAGGAGGAGGAAGTAGGGGACATTGATGGCGATATAAGAGGGTGATTTTTTTTTCATTTCTTTATTGTTTTTTTTCCTGTTTTTGATCCTGGATATATTTGCTCTTTTAGTATTGTTTTTATTTGTTTTGTTTAATGCCACGGATTTTGTTTTATTTTCACAAGGATTATCATCTGTGTACCTTTCTCTTATCATTTGTTATTTTTACATTTTTTCGTATATTTATTTTCATTCTTTATTCTTGTTTTCCATTCCACATTCATTAACATATCAGTTTTTTTTTTTATTATAGGATGACAACATGTAGGATTGTCTTTCTTTTCATTTTTTAAGATCATACTGTATAATCTGCATCCTAGATATATTTGCTCTATGATATTTTTGTTATTCAGACCGACATTTTTTTTTTTTTTTTAAGCGTTCAACTAAACTAAGGATCGATCATTCTCTTCTAGTAAACCCAATGATGTTTTGAATATTTACGTTGCATCGATGCCTCTTTTATTTTGTACATTCTGCCTTCTTAATTTTTTCCCTTTTTATTTTTTTGTGTTATTAAATAATTCCATATCTAATGAGTATATTACGTGGCTCATTACTCTATGTTCTTCTTATCATTATGTCAAGTGGCTGGGTTTACTTTATACTTATTTTTTTTTTTTTTTTTTTCATCTTTTCAAATCTTCATTTTTCAATTAAGCTGATATATTTTATTGTATTTACTTACCTCATAATGTCTCTTACAATTCTGCGTCTTAATTCCGTCAAACTTTCTGCCTTGTGATATTTTCTCTGTTCGTATAAAGTTCCGCCCTCAGTCTATTATATATTTCTTTGTGTGTGTGTGTGTGTGTAAGGGCAAAGCTATATTCTCTTCTCTCATATCCATGCTTTATTTCCTACGCCACTGCTCTCTTTTCACACTTCCTCCTTTTTTTTTTATCTTTTTCTTCTTCTAAGTTCTTTTCCATTGCTTTATCTAGCCTCCATATTTTTTTTCTTGTTCAGCATCATTGTTTTCATCATAATCATTATCATCATCATCTTCTTCTTCTTTTCTTCTTATTTTTCTTCTTCTTCTTCTTTTTATTTATTTTTTTTTATCTTCCTCTCTTCTTCTTTCTCTGCTTCTTTATTTTCTTCTTTTTCTTTTTCTTTTCTTTTTTTTTCTTATTTTTCTTCTTCTTCTTCTTCTTCCTTCTCCTCCATCACCACATCAAGTATTATGAAACGTTATCGTGTTTCAAATGTTTCCACTTCACCACCACCACCACCTCCACCACGCCTCCCACAACACAAACATTTCTACCCTCCACTTGTATATCTACACTTGAACCTGTCCACCTTTCCAGCCTTCCCAACTCCTATCCTTATCTCCCCTTATCATTTCCTCCACTCACCTACCTCTCCACTTTCCTCCACACATACCTCACCCTCTCTCATATATCGCAAATAGCCTGCTGGGCTCCACGCATCCTCACATTCACACATCCACACATCCTTTCTCCACCAGCGTCCTACTTTCCACTTATCACCTCGCTCGCCATTTCTCCTTGCCACTCTACGAAGCGACAGAGAAACGCGGTGACCAGGGAGGGAGAGGCTGGTGGTGTTTGCCTTGTCAACGCGGCTGCCTGATAGCGACTGTCTCGGCCTGGGGTGGTCGTCGGTGAAGCTTATCAATCCCAGGCAAACATGTAGTGGAGGGTGACAGAAATGCTGCTGTGCTTACTTACTTACCTGTTTACTTTTGCAGGTTTGTTGGAGATAGGTGGGTTTGTTGGGGTTTTGGAATTGAATCGTATATATGGAAGACGTTTTTGTGTGTTTGTTCTTGTATTTCGTTGTGTGTGTGTGTGTGTGTGTGTGTGTGTGTGTGTGTGTGTGTGTGTGTGTGTGTGTTTGCGTTTATTGTCTATTTCTCTCTCTTGTTTTTTTCTTGTCGTTCGTCTCTTCTTTTTGTCTTTGTTTTCTTGTGTCTTTATATATATTTTTTTTTTCCCCGTTTATTCTCTCTCTCTCTCTCTCTCTCTCTCTCTCTCTCTCTCTCTCTCTCTCTCTCTCTCTCTCTCTCTCTCTCTCTCTCTCTCTCTCTCTCTCATTTGAGGTAGATTAACTAATTACCCAGAAGCTAATTGCACACACACAGTGAAGGTAATGGTGGATGCTGCTCTTGTTTACTTACTCATGTATTCAGGTAAGCAAGTGGAAGATAACGTGGTTTTTTTTTTCTATTTCTCTATTTTTTTTTTTATGCTCTCTTAATTTCGTTCTACATTTAATCTTTTTACAGCAATAAGCGACTTTCGGAAACAGTCGGAGCAAAAGATAAAATATATCCTGCATTAATGTATATATAGACAAAAACAGATGAGTTGTATTTCTTCCTGTTCTTTTTTTTTTTTCTTTCTTTAGAAGACTAAACTGAACAACATATTTTAGTGCAAAAAAAAAAAAGACTAAATGATCGTAAGGGTTTATACGAAAAAAAGGAATTTTAAGCACTGGAAGAGTTAAAGTAGAGTAAATGATTACCTAACTAAGTGCAAACATGTGGTGAAGGCTGCAGTGAATGCCCTCTGTTTGTTTACCTGCTTAAGTGACCAGCCATAGCATGAGTCAATACCATGGCATCGACCATTAGAATGCATGCATGCATACAGATGGTTAATACGTGTGTGTGTGTGTGTGTGTGTGTGTGTGTGTGTGTGTGTGTGTGTGTGTGTGTGTGTGTGTGTGTGTGTGTGTGTGTGTGTGTGTGTGTATGTGAGTGACTTCCCCAAGCAAATTCATTATTGACGGATGTATAAAACTTTTAGTTTAACCCTTTCGCTGTTTAAAATTATTTCCTTCTAACCCTTTCAATATCACGATACGTTTTCATATTCTTTCTGGTTTCTATTAGGTGATTTTATACAGCTTCTAAAAATCTTATTTAAGAATCAAAATAGTATAGACTGTGGCCATTAATCTTTTGATCTCCATAGAGCCTTCCTAACGTAAATAAAATCTTCTAATCATGCACAAAATTGTACGTAAAAAGGCGTCCCACTATTAAAGGAGTTTATTGACATATAAATTTGAAACTGTAAAATCATGAGTGTCTAAAGAGAAACTTGTGCAGAAGAGAATATTTGTCAAGCAGTGAAAAGATCAAATTATATCCAGGCCGTCTCCTCGCATGCTGTCAATGTGTGCTATAAATAGTTTGTCGTGAACAACCACTACACCAGTCTATCTAGCTACAATAGTCAAATAATTTTCAGAAAGTTAGAGGAATGTTTTGTGTGGTTCCATATATCAAGAGGTTTGTTTTCACTCAGGTTTTCATATTTCATTTTTTTTTTTTTTTTTTTTTGGGGGTGGGTATTTTTGTGAGCTGATTTCCACGAGACACATGAATGAAAAGTAGAATGTGATATTATATAAGGGTATAAAATATTCAATTCTATGTATTTTCCTGCTGAAAAGTCTCTCTCTCTCTCTCTCTCTCTCTCTCTCTCTCTCTCTCTCTCTCTCTCTCTCTCTCTCTCTCTCTCTCTCTCTCTCTCTCTCTCTCTCTCTCTCTCTCTCTCTCTCTCTCTCTCTCTCTCTCTCTCTCTCTCTCTCTCTCTCTCTCTCTCTCTCTCTCTCTCTCTCTCTCTCTCTCTCTCTCTCTCTCTCTCTCTCTCTCTCTCTCTCTCTCTTGTATAGGTTTCATTAAAAATACAATCGGTGAGTCCTACGCATTACATCTTCCAGAAATGGTTAATGCAAGCTGATTTTCCTCTTCATTAATTCAAAGCCATTTTTCCCCGCCCCTCCTCTCCCTTTCATTCGTGTCCCGAGAAGCCTTCATTTCCCCATTTGAGCCTCATCATTTCCTTAAAAAGACAGTTCCTTAATAAGCCATAGCCGGTTTTCCTTTGGCCTAAACGCACCACGAAAAAAGGTGAGGTCGTAACTGTCTAGCTCTCTATATCTTTCCTCGTCCTTCCTCCCCCTCTCTATTACCCTTTGTCACGTTGTATCACTTGCTGCAAAGATTATATAGAAGCTTCGAGTCTTTATGAGGGAGTTACGATCTTCTCGAGAAAGTTACGATATTGTCTCACAGAAATAGAGTCGCTGGTGCCTGAAGGAGTTTACAGAGTCCTTATTCCCTCTGATTCTTCTCCACTCATCTCTTTCTTCTATATTCTTACTTGTTATGTCTCTCTGTCAGTTTCTTTGTCTCTCTGCCAGTGTCTTTGTCTTTTTCTCTCTCTCTCTCTCTCTCTCTCTCTCTCTCTCTCTCTCTCTCTCTCTCTCTCTCTCTCTCTCTCTCTCTCTCTCTCTCTCTCTCTCTCTCTCTCTCTATCTATCTATCTTCTCTCTCTTTCCTTTATTTCTTTATTTTTCTTTCTATTTCCTTCTTTTATATTTACTTCTTGTGGTATTGTGTTTCTTCGTTTCTTTTTTTTTATTTCTTCTGTCTTCGTTCTTTTCTTCTTTTTTTTCATTTCTAATTCTTTTCTTCTTCTTCTTCCATGTAAACTTTCTTCGTACTCACAAAAAAAGTTAAAAGATGAATTTCTTTTTAATATTTTCTCTCTCCCCTATACAAGTTCTCCTTTTCCTCTCCTTTTCTTTCTCGTTCCCCTTTCTTTAAACTTTTTTTCTTTTTTTTTCTCTATTGCTTTTGAATTCTCTGCAATCCTGGCAACAAACTCCTTCGTCTCCTCCTTCTCCTCTCCTCCTCCTCGTCCTCCTCCTCCTTCTTCTCCTCCTCCTCCTCCTCCTCCTCCTCCTCCTCCTCCTCCTCCTCCTCCTCCTCCTCCTCCTCCTCCTCCTCTTGTTCCTCTTCCTCATTCTTTTTCCTCCTGTTCTTCCTTATCCTCTTTTACTTTTTTTTCTTTATCTGTTTTTTTTTTTCCTTTTCTTACTCTAGTCTTCCCATTTACATTTTCCGTATGGTTACTTTCTTCTTACTCTCCTTTTCATTATCCTGTTCGTCGTCTTCCTACTGCTCTTTCTTATCCTTCTCCTTCCTCCTATTTTTCTTTATATTTTCCTTTTCTTACTTTAGTTTGCGTTTTCCCTGCAGCTACTTTCTACCCACGCATTTCTTCCTACTCCTTTGCCTCCTCCTCCTCCTCCTCCTCCTCCTGTAGTGTAAGAATTTTTATGGCAATTTCGAGAGGATGTCAGGCGGAAATCTTGGTCGAAGGCTCTCTAGGCCTCGGGACGTGAGGGAGACGCAAGGTGAATGAGAATGAGAACATTAAGAGTATGGGATCCGATCTGCTTCACACGTAGGGCGTCTCTGGCTGGCCTATCAGGATGCTGGGCAGGGAAGGAGCTACGATGGATTGGCTGCTCGTTATTAAGTATTTTGTACAACTTCTTTTTTTTGTTATTTCCACCATTTGATTCATTCCTAATGTTTTTAATTGTGTTTTTTTGTTGGGTCTTTGTTAATTCGTATTTTCTATCATTAGATTATATATATATATATATATATATATATATATATATATATATATATATATATATATATATATATATATATATATATATATATATATATATATATATATATATATTTTCTGATATATATATATTTTATATGTAGTACTATTTTTCGAGACTTTTGTTATTTTCTACAACTCTCCGTCTTTTTATTTTTCATGTTATGTAATCCTTTTCTTGAAAACATTTATCTTTTTATGCCTTAGTGTTATTTTCACTATTCTAGTTTCACTATTCTATTTATTTAATTTCTCTGTATTAATTATTTTTTTCATATCTATTATATATTTTTTTTCCTACTGTAGATTTTATTAAGTATTTCCCTTAATTCTTATTTCTTGCATTTTATTTTATGTCTCATGTTCAGTGGTCTTCTCTTCTATGCATACGATAGGATATGCAAAGGAAGGAAGGAAGAAAGGGAAAGGAGGAATGAAGGAGAGAAGAAGGAAGCAAGGAAGGAAGGAAAGCTCGTGTTCTCAGTGCGACAAAATCTTGCTTATTCGGGGAATTCAGAAAGATTGTTCGGAATCTTGTGAAAATATTGTTGGTATTACTTCCTTCTTATTCTTCCTCTTTTAATCTTTAGGTTGTATTGTTACTAGCAGCAAATATTTAGTGCACGGACAGACGCAAAGAAATGGATAAAGAGAAAAAAATCCATATAGTGAACAACATAACAAAATAAAGAAAATAATAATAATATAAAACAGGCAGATAAACAGACAGACACACAGACAGACAGACATAGAACATAGACAGAGAGTGAAATTATACAACCTGACTCAAATACAGACAAGCAGACAAACAAACTTCCACATACATATAAAAAGCAAACAAAGACACAGACAAACACACAGTAAAACAGACAGATAGGTAAAGAAAAACACACAGACGATCACAGACAAGCATATAGACACAGACAGAAGCAAGGTTAAAGAAACAAAAACATAAGCAAATTCACAAATGGAAATACAAATAGACATACAAACAGACCGACACAGAAACCACGAAAGAGCTTCCCCATCTCAGCTGTATCCTCACCATACCCTGTGAGACGCAGCGCCACGTCATATTTCACCTCCGCCTCGCTTGTTCTCCTTACCAGTAAAACGCAAAGGAATATTCGATGTCCAGGGAAATCAGAGCATGTCCTCGTCCCTCGTAAAGTACTCCCCTCTCCCCTCTCGCACTCTCACACTCTCCCAGCCCAGTAAGAGGCGGCTGCTGTGAGGGGCTTCCATGTGTTGAGTCTCCAGTGCACCATACATCAAGTTACAATTTCTGATTCTGGCGTAAAGCACTGCAGGTCTTGTCATCTTCCTTCGTGTTTCCCTTCCGCTCTTGTCTTCTGTAGTTTGTGTTTTGGTGCTTGTGGTGGTGGAGGGTTAAAGTGTGTGTGTGTGTGTGTGTGTGTGTGTGTGTGTGTGTGTGTGTGTGTGTGTGTGTGTGTGTGTGGAATGGTTTCACCTTTCTACTGATATTGTGTCGTCGTTGTTGTTGTTGTTGTTTTTGTTGTTGTTGTTGTTTTAGGTTTAATTATCATCAGCTTCTTTTAATTTGCACTTTTTTTCGTATTGTTTTATTTAAATTTTACTTATTTTATTATTTTTTTTGGGGGGGTTCTTGACACTTAACATATTGCAGTGTTTCAATATTAGATAAGGAATAGCCAACTTAAAAATCAAGAGCGTCATAATTTCTTCTTCGAAACACTTTTATTTAATTTCTTATTTATTCATTTATTATATTTTCTAAAGAGCAAGGACAGATAACCCAATACTTGTGAAATCGTTTATTGAAGAGAGAGAGAGAGAGAGAGAGAGAGAGAGAGAGAGAGAGAGACTTTCAGCATGTTCAAGTTAGTTAAGATATATATAGTTTATTTCTCAAAAGATGTTCTGAAGTTTCTCTCTCTCTCTCTCTCTCTCTCTCTCTCTCTCTCTCTCTCTCTCTCTCTCTCTCTCTCTCTCTCTCTCTCTCTCACACTCTCACACACACACACACACACACACACACACACACACACACACACACACACACACACACACACCACTGCAGCAGAGGTGGGCCGCCAGACACCTGCTGCAGTACGCGGTTTAGAAGTTCCCCACTGTTCACTTTTGACAGCTGGAAGGCCGCCTTGGCAGCAGCTGGGAGGCGCCGGCTGCCCACGCGCCAAACTACGGCAGTGAAGGTGTCCATGGCGCCGCCGGGAAAATAATAGCAGCACTTGAGGCGGTAAAACACAGAGCACGTTCCTCGTCTATCCTATCGGACACTTGCGCGCGCACACACACACACACACACACACACACACACACACACACACACACACACACACACACACACACACACACACACACACGGTATATTTTAAACGTGTGGTTGTGTGTGAATTGTAATTTAGAGAGAGAGAGAGAGAGAGAGAGAGAGAGAGAGAGAGAGAGAGAGAGAGAGAGAGAGAGAGAGTTAAATGTTGCTCGTTGTTTGCTCACCCAGCCGCCAGACACACTCATATTGCTACGTTAGACTCGCGCAAAATAAAAAGGTAAAAAAAAAAAAAAGGATGTAAAAGAAAAAAAAAACATGGTTGCAACGAGTACAATTCCTGTCTCGTCTACTATTTCCATTTTTATTTCTTTTCCTTTTTTTTTTTGTGAAGTACTTATAGTATTTTGGCTTTGCGTTTTTTTTTTTTTTTTTTTTTTTTTTTTTCGTTGCATCCTCAGACAACATTCCCAGGCCACTATTCTTGAATCTCAAAATGAAGACTAACTTTTCCACCGTCCATAAAACCTCGGCGCCGGCTTCTCTCTCTCTCTCTCTCTCTCTCTCTCTCTCTCTCTCTCTCTCTCTCTCTCTCTCTCTCTCTCTCTCTCTCTCTCTCTCTCTCTCTCTCTCTCTCTCTCTCTCTCTTTTTTTTTTTATTTAACAAAACTTAATACAAAGGAACATGTACCCAAAGGCGCACTGTCGTGTGCTACCTATTCTAAGGGTACTACAATCTATTTCTCTACAATATTTACAAGACTTAAAAATAGATAATATACAAGATGGTCAGCATGTAAATGGAGCACTATTCGTTTCACTTCACTAGCACTATTCACGCACTGCACTACACTGAGTGTCACGTCACAAAGAGTGTCAGAGGAGTTGGCAGTGTCTGTCTCCACTTATGTGCCATCAGTTTGACACTGTGAGTGTTCATCTCCTGGACGTGAGGCACCGCGGCCGTGAACAAGTTCCACATCCTGGAGACGCGTCCTGCGAAGGTGCGTTGATGCTGACACCCGTGGGATCGCGGCACCTCTACGGCGTCACCACCATTGAGCACCGTTCTCGTGCTCCGTGCGGTGACTCTTAGAGGATGACGCAGCCCTGCCAGATGTGGCACTCTTTGCACCTGTGCCTTATGGAACACTACGATCGCCGCCACGTCTCTGCGGTGTTCCAGTGAATCAAGGGGACGCTCAGGCTCTGGGTGAGGTGGTAGTGCAGCATCTACTAGCCGTATGGCGCGGCGTTGGATGCTGTCCAGTCTCCTTCTGTGTGTGGCGGCACAGGACATCCAGGAGAGAGCTGCGTATTCAAGGTGGGGCCGCACCTGTGCCTTGTACAGCAGCAGTCTCCCCTTCCTGTCGAGGAAACTGGCGATCCTTCTGAGAGCGGAGATCCTGTGAGAGGCTTTCTTGGCAATGGTTTTGACATGCCTGTCAAACCTCAGCCCTCGATCCACCTCCACTCCAAGTATCTTGACGTCATCTTGGAGTGGGAGAGCAGCAGCGCCAAAGACAACTTTCCTGCCATTGCTGCCATGGCGGCTGGGGACCGAGAGACAACCATTGCTTGTGTCTTCTCCGGCGCGAATGTCACTTGCCAGCGAGCACCCCACTCCTTTATCACTCGTAGCTGCTGATTGATGGCCTCAGCAGCCCGCCCACTGTCCTGGCGTGGATAGGTATAGGAGAGGGTGCAGTCATCAGCATAGGCCATGACTCCTGGCAGTAGCTGGAGAAGATCATCCACGTAGATATTCCACAGGAGTGGGCCAAGAATTGAACCCTGTGGCACTGATGCCTCCACAGGCAGGGACTCAGATGTTTGCCCGTTGACAACCACCTTGAGGCTTCTGTCCTGCAGGTAATTTCCCAAGAGTCGTAGCAAGCCACCCTGGATGCCTTTAGCACGAAGCTTTTCTAGTAATCCGTTGTGCCATACTTTATCAAAAGCTCCTGCTATGTCCAAAGCAACCACTCTCTCTCTCTCTCTCTCTCTCTCTCTCTCTCTCTCTCTCTCTCTCTCTCTCTCTCTCTCTCTCTCTCTCTCTCTCTCTCTCTCTGCAATGAATGGATGAAGTAAACGTGTGTGAATGACTGTAATACAACATTCACTTTCATAATTTGCATATTTGTCGGCCAGTAAGTCATCTCCCTTTTGTCTCACCATTCCAAAGGCTCTCACAGGACCCCCACAGCCTCTCCCCAGCCTCTCCCAGCCTCTCTTAGCATCCCCAAATCTTCCTCAGCCTCTCCAACCTGCCCCCAGTCTCTTCCAAGCCTTTCCCAGTATCCCGTCAGCCTCTCCCAGCATTCCCCAGCCTCTCTCAATCTCTCCTCGCATCCCCTCAGTCTCTCCCAGCATTCCCGGCCTCTCCCAGCCGTTTCCAGCCTCCTACAACATCTCCCAGCATTCACCAGTCTCCCCTAGTGTCTCCCAGCCTCTCCCAGCCTCTCCCTTAAGGACATATCTCTTATTCCTAGTATTTCGCAGTCGCTTACTACTTTCCCTGGAGTCCACGAGTCTGCACGCTCCTCGAAGACATGTGTAAGAAATTCTCTCTCTCTCTCTCTCTCTCTCTCTCTCTCTCTCTCTCTCTCTCTCTCTCTCTCTCTCTCTCTCTCTCTCTCTCTGTAATTTTCTCCTTTAAAGAAGTTAGATTCGGTAAACTTCTGGAGTCTGCGGGAGGACTGGAGCGTGGTTGAGCCTTGCCTGTGGGTCTTGTGGCTCCAATGCTCCTCCTCCTCCTCCTCCTCCTCCTCCTCCTCCTCCTCCTCCTCCTCCTCCTCCTCCTCCTCCTCCTCCTCCTCCTCCTCCTCCTCCTCCTCCTCCTCCTCCTCCTCCTCCTCTAGGCATTTTACGGCACCACGCCTTAAGGCCAAACTGTTCGCCTTTTGTCCTGAACGAGAAGAAATGTATCCAATTTCTTTTTTTTCTTAACGACCGTGGAGTTTTGCTGTCTTTTTATTTACTCCTAGTTTGACGTATGTGTTTATGTATATCTGTGTGTGTGTGTGTGTGTGTGTGTGTGTGTGTGTGTTTAGTTTATTTACGTTGACTATCTTATTTACATTTTTTTTTCTTTTTATCTTTTGGTTTCATATTTCGTCCCTTTTAATGTGTTATGTTTTCTTAAAGGTCATAATTTTCTTCTCATTTCCTTCTTACTGTTTATTCATTTTTTTCATTGTCTTTTTTTTCACTGTCTTTTATATTTTAACATTTTCCACACATCGTTGACGTGTTTTTTATTTTTTTTTTCTAACTTAACCGAGAACATGCATTTCATTTTTATTATGTCATTTACTTCAATTGTATCACGTAGTCTGTGTGTGTGTGTGTGTGTGTGTGTGTGTGTGTGTGTGTGTGTGTGTGTGCAGTGAGATGCAGGTCAAGAAGGGAAGAGGGTGAAAGTGGGAGGGATGGGAAAGTGAGAGGGAGAGGGAGAGAGAGAGGGTGTGTGAGGGCAGAAGGCAGGATGAGGAGGTGCCCGTCACGCTTAACTAGTTGTGCTGAGCGTTGTGCGAGTGGACTACCCAATGAGAGAGAGAGAGAGAGAGAGAGAGAGAGAGAGAGAGAGAGAGAGATGGGGGGCTTAGAAGCGTTCAAGACAAACGTTTAAGCGAACTTGCCCAGGTTTTAATTTGTTTTTTCTTTTATTTTTTGTTATTTTTCCTAGCCTACATTTTTGTTTATTTTTTTATTCTCTCTTATATATTTCACATAATTTGTTTGTCTTCCTTTTCGTCATTTTTTTCTTCTTTATCTTGTTTTCTTTTTTTTTCTATTTCTTCATATATTCTTATCTAATTTGTTTTTGAATTTTTGTTTTAATTTTTCGTTTATGTATATTTCTTTGTCCCATTTTTCCTGTACCACTTAATTTCATCATGACAGATGGCTGTTAAAAAGACACACACACACACACACACACACACACACACACACACACACACACACACACACACACACACACACACACAAACACAAACACACACAATAATTGCTGTACTGATCAATTAGTCTTACTGATTAGCAGACTGATAGTAATTATGGAACAATATTGATGACTTCTTCCTGGAAATCAGTGTTCCTCCTTTGTCCGTTTCCCTGTGACAGGTAATCCCTTAGTGCCTGAATATGTTAGACTACGGAATGATAAAGAGGAGGAGGAAGAGGAGGTTAAAGAGAAGTTACAGGAAGAATAGACAGTTTATTTGGGGGTATACAACACGTGTACATTTTAAACTATTAGTAAACTGGACGTAAGAATGGAAAATATGATATAGTAAAACTTCTCCTGGTCTGTATTTCTTTCCACGAATGGTCTGATAGAAGAGAGTACCATGTGCCTTATAGAAAGCGAAGTGAGAAAGAGATGGAAAAAGAAGGCATATATAAAAGGAGGTGGAGGAAGAGAAGAAATAAAACAGGTTGAAGTGCAATGTAAATAAATGAAAATTGAAAATAAGGAAACTAAGGGAACATGAAGCATCATGTTTAGCATCAGTACTGAAAAAAAATGAAAATAAAAATATTTAAATACAAAAGCATAATAGAAACAACAATGAGAGAGAGAGAGAGAGAGAGAGAGAGAGAGAGAGAGAGAGAGAGAGAGAGAGAGAGATAATAACACATAATGTACCCTTCGTCCTCATTCGCCCTAAGAATTTTGGAGTTAAGGTACGTGCAGATGGAGTCAGATTAAAGAGGAGCGCGAGGTGTGAGGCGCCCGCATGGTCAGTATTCATCGCCAGGCAACAATGTCAGGAGTAAATGTGAGCGAGGCAAGTGTTATCAGGGGAAGGTGAGTGAATAGCGAGGCGAGGAACGACGCGGCTGAAAGTGAGTTCAGTGAGAGAGAAACGAAATTACCATGAGAGAGAGAGAGAGAGAGAGAGAGAGAGAGAGAGAGAGAGAGAGAGAGAGAGAGAATAGTGAAAGGAAGGTGAGCAATGACAAAGAGGAAGAGAGGATATACTCGTCTCTAGAACTACACAAACAAGTGATAATATTAAATATAATAGTAATAATAAGATTGCATGATAATAGTAATAATAATGATAATAGTAATTGTAATTGTAATAATAACAATAAAGATGATAATGATAATAATAATAATAATAATAATAATAATGATAATGATATTAATAAAAATAAAATAATAATAATAAAGATAATAAAGATAAATTGGAATTGCTAATAATATGGAAAGGAAAAGATTTTTTAATACAGTGAGGGTGTGTTTGGAGGCGGTGACAACACGAGGGGAAGAGAGATAGGAAAAAACAATCAAACAAATCTAAATAAAACCTCACCAATGCAAAGAAAATGTGCTGTAATATGTATTCTAGTATCCATGTAAAGAAATCGAGTCACAGATAAACGAAAAAATAAAAGCGGCAGTCTGACAAACTTAGCACTCTAATGAAAAGAAGTTTTTTATAACAGCAATTACGAAATTTAAAAAAGTGGATGAAAGCGGTGCGATAATTATGGAATGAATTGAATTAAAGAAACACAGCAGGAAGAAAAATGATGAATAGAAAAAATACATTCAGTTAAGTAAGACCATGAACGATATGAAGATATAAAAGAGGACAGGTGTGTGTGTGTGTGTGTGTGTGTGTGTGTGTGTGTGTGTGTGTGTGTGTGTGTGTGTGTGTGTGTGTGTGTGTGTGTTTGTGGGAGAGGGATAGATCTAGTTATATACTTATTTAATTTTGAGCTTGAATTCAATAATTTAGCTATAGCAGAGAGAGAGAGAGAGAGAGAGAGAGAGAGAGAGAGAGAGAGAGAGAGAGAGAGAGAGAGAGAGAGAGAGATTAAGAAAACAACTTTTAAAAATCGCTGACTTATTCCATAAATTTATTCATCTTTCTGTGATTTTACCTATTAATTTGTCCATTAGGTTATGCTTCCAAGTACTTTGCAAATCACTCACTAGTCACTGACCCGCCTAAACAGACGTCAATTATCACCCAAAGACAATCCGGCAATGCTGTAACCATTCTTTCTCACTTAACAATCATAACTGTTTTTTTTTTTTTTTTTTTTTTCAGACCAAAATAATCAGAATTTTTCCTTTTCTTCTCTGTTGATAATTAGACATCTATCTGACCATTGCTGCTTCATTGAGACTTAAATAATATCGTTAGATTTTTCCTTGTAATTCCACATTTCATACCCAACCACACACACACACACACACACACACACACACACACACACACACACACACACACACACACACACACACACACACACACACACACACACACACACACACACACACACACACACACACACACACCTACTGAAACCTTGAGATGTCACCCAACCACACAGCCATCTACTGCCACCTAACTAGTGAAGGTAAACATGTAATATTATCCACACTTAAGGCGAGAGTTACGTATACCCTCTTTGATCTACCTGTCTCGGTTATGTCCCCGGGCGCAAGGTTATCCATAATAAGGTGTTGTGGTGTGCAGGTGAGCTCCTTTGGTTCACTCTAATTGGTTACTTGATACGCTACCTGCCTTATTTTCTTTCTTGTATTATTCTCTCTCTCTCTCTCTCTCTCTCTCTCTCTCTCTCTCTCTCTCTCTCTCTCTCTCTCTCTCTCTCTCTCTCTCTCTCTCTCTCTCTCTCTAGAAATCTGTGTGTGTGTGTGTGTGTAAGATAGATAGAGAGAGAGAGAGAGAGAGAGAGAGAGAGAGAGAGAGAGAGAGAGAGAGAGAGAGAATTTGAGTCTCTGAAATGGCCCTACATTCTCATTCAAAATCAGTTTTTGAACGTAGAAAAAGTAACATAAAACAATAAGGAAAGAAATGAAATCACACCGAACCTTCTGCATTATCATCAAACTCACTATGACCTTCGAAAATCACTAAACAATTTAATATCATTGGAATATTGATGCTTTGGTCGTACGTAACATTTTTTTTTGGTCCAATAATTTCAAAACACTCAGTCCAGTTATATAAACGTTTTGTGTTCCCACCACTACTATTTTGAAAGGCCTCAGTGATAATAAGCTTGATTCATGAGAGCCTCTCCCTTTTTAATAACATATAAATCACGTTAATTTGTCACTGAAACCATGAAAAACATCCCTTAATAAAAAGTGTGTAGATTCAAACAGGGCTTTTTGAAATCGGTACGGTAACGACACAGAAGCTCTTCAGAATATGGTCCTTAGGTTGCTTTGTGGATGAGAATACCCCGTCCATCTCCCACTCATTTCAGTGAGATCCAAATCCTTGACCTGGAGCTTTTGTTGAGGGTTTTTACATTCAGACTATATCCTGTTTCAAGGAAGAAGCCCTCCATCAGTGAACTTTTCTTTCTGCAATACTGGGAGGAAGGCGTGTTCCATATGGGGAGAGAGAGAGAGAGAGAGAGAGAGAGAGAGAGAGAGAGAGAGAGAGAGAGAGAGAGACGCTGGAGAACAAGGAAGAGAATAGGAGTGATAGATTTAAGATTATAAAGGAATCATTTATTTTTTTCTTCAGTTTGCCCTTGTAGAGAGAGAGAGAGAGAGAGAGAGAGAGAGAGAGAGAGAGAGAGAGAAAGTTTCGCTAATATTTTAGTATATAAATAAAAGTACATTCTCCACTTGAATTTCATTAAAATCATGCATATTAAATATTAAATTCACATCTTATGAAGGGTGCAAGTTTATGGATGCAAATGTTTATGGTCTCATTTTCTCTAACGAAATGGGAAACTAATGTAATTTTCATGTTGTTTTCTTACTTTTTTTTTTTTTATCACGTTTGTTTCATTGTTTCAGCCGTGCGTCCCTATATATTCATACTTTGTCAATATCCCTCTTCTCTCTCTCTCTCTCTCTCTCTCTCTCTCTCTCTCTCTCTCTCTCTCTCTCTCTCTCTCTCTCTCTCTCTCTCTCTCTGTTATGAAACTTTATGTATTCTTACGTCTTGCACTTTTCTTAACTGCCTCGCATCCTCCTCCTCCTCCTCCTCCTCCTCCTCCTCCTCCTCCTCCTCCTCCTCCCATAATGCATCAGTTCCTACATAACGACGCAGTTTACCCCCAGCAATATAGTCAGTAAGGAGGGTGTTATGGGCCTCTAGTTTTAAAGGGATGCTGATATTATGAAAATTTATATCATGAGAAACTGAGAGTGGCTTTCTACCGTTGTGGCCTCAACTGTATTAGCGGTGGCGGGCGTGACGTGAGTGAAGGCACGATATGGTACGGGAGTTTTCTGTGGGAGGCGCTGACACGAGGCTGTGGTTCACGGGCTCTGTAATCATGTTGTTGGTGCTTTTGGAGCTTTAAGACAAGACTAGGCAGATTTATGGATGCTGATGGAATTAGTTGGCTATTTTCATACAGGGACTGCCACGTGTAGGTCTGAAAGCCTCTTGCAGCTTCCCTCTTTTCCGTATGTCCTTATGTTGTGTTTATGTAATGAATGCAAGTATTGATATGTAGCTTTCACTTTTGTTATTATTGTTT